>NW_026609333.1:0-34488 GCF_029499605.1 Hyla sarda
CCACAGGGCTGGCTAGCTGGCTAGCCAGCAAGCAGGTAGCAATGAAAGTAGGAATCTTTCTTTTTAACCCTGTAAGGGGGTGGTGCACTGTACCCGAAGATACTGCCATATCGGGTCAATGCATAGGGCGACGGAAGCAAGCTTCGAAATCGGCCCCCGTTCTCAAAAATCCATTTAATATATGGTCCCCAGATAGGGGACGTATCAGATATTAAACTGATAAGAACAGATACTACACTTGATCTTAGCCAAAAGGCCGAGAAGCGATAACCGTGAAAGGGGCGGGCCCAACAAGGTCCCCTTCATGGGCACTATCACTGCTTGCTGTCAGGGAGGCTGCCAGACAATTTTCCATGCACACTCTGGGCTGGGGGGCAGTCAACCACCAGTACACACAGCAGAACCTAAACCCATACCATTATTGCTAAGCAGCAAGACAGGGGCCCATTGCACTCCCACGGGGCCTTTTTAAATGCAATCCATAACCCGGATTTGCCAGGAACCCTTCTTACTCCTCCTACTTGCATGTGACACTGGGCTTAGGATCTGCATAGGAAACACACACACAAGCACACACCTACCTTTGTTGCCTGCAGATGCCTCCTTGGCTGTCCCCAAACGGTATCAAACCAACACCCACGGGAAGCTGTAAGCATAGAGGACATGCCTGCACCCCATTGGACTTACCTGTGTGGGTTAAATCCGGGTTATTTGACAACCTATGGCGGTGATGGTTCTGCTCAGGCAGAGCAGTGCTGATGCTCCTCATAAAGCTGTCGCTGCTGTGAAGGTTCTAGGTGACATCACAAATCCCTATGGTTACATACACAACAAAGCTGGGTTGTTGTTGTTTACACTCTGCAAGGCCTGTGGAAGTGAGTGACATCATAGCACTGTAGTTCTGAGGGTTCAAGATGGATGCAACAATCTCCTGTTGCTTCTATGAAGGCCGTAATAGACGACATCACCAAACAGCTCCATAGTCACATACACAGCAAACGAGAGATGTTGTTTACACCTAGTGATGTCAGTGGTATTGAGTGACATCACAGCACAGTGCTAAGGCTCCTGGGCCTGGACACAGCAGCGGCTGCAATATCTCAACGGAGAATACGTTTATATCTATGTGTGTGTGTGTGCATATATATATATATATATATATATATATATATATATATTTCTCCGCCGAAATCACTTTTAAACCCATTTCCACCTTTTTTTCCCTTCTCTTCCTCTTACTTTTTTTTCACGTTTTTTTACGTTTTTCTCCTTTTCGCCTCTTTTCTGGGCGTATTATTCTTCTTTTTCTTCTTTTTTTTCGTCTAATGCATACCCCATCAGTGCAGCAATGCTTATTCAATACCGCCAGCAGATGGAGACACTGGGGGATAATTTTCTAAGGATTTATACTAATTTTTCCTGTCTGAATTTGTCGCACAGAAAGTTGCAGGCCAAATATGTGTGACATTTCTGCGACTTTAGCTTCTAGAGCATTTTTACAACATTATACATAGGTGCTGAATACATAAAAAGCGACTGTTCAGCGACAGACAAGTCGCATCGGCTGAAAGTAGGCCAGAATGTCAGTCCATGTTGGAGCAGGTTTAGATACAGTCTAAAGCATAGATCTCAAAGTCTGTGCACAGAATTTAGCAAGGGCCTCGCACCTTCTGATGCATCAGGTAGGTGCACAATAGCATAGCCTAACCCTCTGTACTTTGGTCTATATTGATGCGGGACATAGACAGCCAGCTGATGACCAATCCATTAGTGCAATGGATGGCTGGAAGCATTTGTCTTTGCCTTTGCAATACCACAGAAGCAATGCATGGTCAATGTACAGCAATGACACACCTGTGTGAACAGCCAGGAGACCCCCCCCCCATGTTATGTTACATAGTTACATAGTTAGTACGGTCGAAAAAAGACATATGTCCATCAAGTTCAACCAGGGAATTAAGGGGTAGGGGTGTGGCGCGATATTGGGGAAGGGATGAGATTTTATATTTCTTCATAAGCATTAATCTTATTTTGTCAATTAGGAACATTCAGCACCCACCCGCTATCAAGGCAGCTGCCTATCATGTCATGCCCTACCTGCACAGGTGTGCTGGCTACTCAAATGATCCAATTAAGGAGGCCATTTAGTCAGCAGCAGCAGAAGTCCTGTGCCTGGACGCTCCAACAGGGGCCAGACACAAGCAGAAGCAGAAGCAGCAGAAGCAGCAGCAGCACCACCTTTTGTTTTTTGGCTGCAGCAGCAGCAAGGCCCACAGGGCTGGCTAGCTGGCTAGCCAGCAAGCAGGTAGCAATGAAAGTAGGAATCTTTCTTTTTAACCCTGTAAGGGGGTGGTGCACTGTACCCGAAGATACTGCCATATCGGGTCAATGCATAGGGCGACGGAAGCAAGCTTCGAAATCGGCCCCCGTTCTCAAAAATCCATTTAATATATGGTCCCCAGATAGGGGACGTATCAGATATTAAACTGATAAGAACAGATACTACACTTGATCTTAGCCAAAAGGCCGAGAAGCGATAACCGTGAAAGGGGCGGGCCCAACAAGGTCCCCTTCATGGGCACTATCACTGCTTGCTGTCAGGGAGGCTGCCAGACAATTTTCCATGCACACTCTGGGCTGGGGGGCAGTCAACCACCAGTACACACAGCAGAACCTAAACCCATACCATTATTGCTAAGCAGCAAGACAGGGGCCCATTGCACTCCCACGGGGCCTTTTTAAATGCAATCCATAACCCGGATTTGCCAGGAACCCTTCTTACTCCTCCTACTTGCATGTGACACTGGGCTTAGGATCTGCATAGGAAACACACACACAAGCACACACCTACCTTTGTTGCCTGCAGATGCCTCCTTGGCTGTCCCCAAACGGTATCAAACCAACACCCACGGGAAGCTGTAAGCATAGAGGACATGCCTGCACCCCATTGGACTTACCTGTGTGGGTTAAATCCGGGTTATTTGACAACCTATGGCGGTGATGGTTCTGCTCAGGCAGAGCAGTGCTGATGCTCCTCATAAAGCTGTCGCTGCTGTGAAGGTTCTAGGTGACATCACAAATCCCTATGGTTACATACACAACAAAGCTGGGTTGTTGTTGTTTACACTCTGCAAGGCCTGTGGAAGTGAGTGACATCATAGCACTGTAGTTCTGAGGGTTCAAGATGGATGCAACAATCTCCTGTTGCTTCTATGAAGGCCGTAATAGACGACATCACCAAACAGCTCCATAGTCACATACACAGCAAAGGAGAGATGTTGTTTACACCTAGTGATGTCAGTGGTATTGAGTGACATCACAGCACAGTGCTAAGGCTCCTGGGCCTGGACACAGCAGCGGCTGCAATATCTCAACGGAGAATACGTTTATATCTATGTGTGTGTGTGCGCATATATATATATATATATATATATATATATATATATATATATATATATATTTCTCCGCCGAAATCACTTTTAAACCCATTTCCACCTTTTTTTCCCTTCTCTTCCTCTTACTTTTTTTTCACGTTTTTTTACGTTTTTCTCCTTTTCGCCTCTTTTCTGGGCGTATTATTCTTCTTTTTCTTCTTTGTTTTCGTCTAATGCATACCCCATCAGTGCAGCAATGCTTATTCAATACCGCCAGCAGATGGAGACACTGGGGGATAATTTTCTAAGGATTTATACTGATTTTTCCTGTCTGAATTTGTCGCACAGAAAGTTGCAGGCCAAATATGTGTGACATTTCTGCGACTTTAGCTTCTAGAGCATTTTTACAACATTATACATAGGTGCTGAATACATAAAAAGCGACTGTTCAGCGACAGACAAGTCGCATCGGCTGAAAGTAGGCCAGAATGTCAGTCCATGTTGGAGCAGGTTTAGATACAGTCTAAAGCATAGATCTCAAAGTCTGTGCACAGAATTTAGCAAGGGCCTCGCACCTTCTGATGCATCAGGTAGGTGCACAATAGCATAGCCTAACCCTCTGTACTTTGGTCTATATTGATGCGGGACATAGACAGCCAGCTGATGACCAATCCATTAGTGCAATGGATGGCTGGAAGCATTTGTCTTTGCCTTTGCAATACCACAGAAGCAATGCATGGTCAATGTACAGCAATGACACACCTGTGTGAACAGCCAGGAGACCCCCCCCATGTTATGTTACATAGTTACATAGTTAGTACGGTCGAAAAAAGACATATGTCCATCAAGTTCAACCAGGGAATTAAGGGGTAGGGGTGTGGCGCGATATTGGGGAAGGGATGAGATTTTATATTTCTTCATAAGCATTAATCTTATTTTGTCAATTAGGAACATTCAGCACCCACCCGCTATCAAGGCAGCTGCCTATCATGTCATGCCCTACCTGCACAGGTGTGCTGGCTACTCAAATGATCCAATTAAGGAGGCCATTTAGTCAGCAGCAGCAGAAGTCCTGTGCCTGGACGCTCCAACAGGGGCCAGACACCAGCAGAAGCAGAAGCAGCAGAAGCAGCAGCACCACCTTTTGTTTTTTGGCTGCAGCAGCAGCAAGGCCCACAGGGCTGGCTAGCTGGCTAGCCAGCAAGCAGGTAGCAATGAAAGTAGGAATCTTTCTTTTTAACCCTGTAAGGGGGTGGTGCACTGTACCCGAAGATACTGCCATATCGGGTCAATGCATAGGGCGACGGAAGCAAGCTTCGAAATCAGCCCCCGTTCTCAAAAATCCATTTAATATATGGTCCCCAGATAGGGGACGTATCAGATATTAAACTGATAAGAACAGATACTACACTTGATCTTAGCCAAAAGGCCGAGAAGCGATAACCGTGAAAGGGGCGGGCCCAACAAGGTCCCCTTCATGGGCACTATCACTGCTTGCTGTCAGGGAGGCTGCCAGACAATTTTCCATGCACACTCTGGGCTGGGGGGCAGTCAACCACCAGTACACACAGCAGAACCTAAACCCATACCATTATTGCTAAGCAGCAAGACAGGGGCCCATTGCACTCCCACGGGGCCTTTTTAAATGCAATCCATAACCCGGATTTGCCAGGAACCCTTCTTACTCCTCCTACTTGCATGTGACACTGGGCTTAGGATCTGCATAGGAAACACACACACAAGCACACACCTACCTTTGTTGCCTGCAGATGCCTCCTTGGCTGTCCCCAAACGGTATCAAACCAACACCCACGGGAAGCTGTAAGCATAGAGGACATGCCTGCACCCCATTGGACTTACCTGTGTGGGTTAAATCCGGGTTATTTGACAACCTATGGCGGTGATGGTTCTGCTCAGGCAGAGCAGTGCTGATGCTCCTCATAAAGCTGTCGCTGCTGTGAAGGTTCTAGGTGACATCACAAATCCCTATGGTTACATACACAACAAAGCTGGGTTGTTGTTGTTTACACTCTGCAAGGCCTGTGGAAGTGAGTGACATCATAGCACTGTAGTTCTGAGGGTTCAAGATGGATGCAACAATCTCCTGTTGCTTCTATGAAGGCCGTAATAGACGACATCACCAAACAGCTCCATAGTCACATACACAGCAAAGGAGAGATGTTGTTTACACCTAGTGATGTCAGTGGTATTGAGTGACATCACAGCACAGTGCTAAGGCTCCTGGGCCTGGACACAGCAGCGGCTGCAATATCTCAACGGAGAATACGTTTATATCTATGTGTGTGTGTGCGCATATATATATATATATATATATATATATATATATATATATTTCTCCGCCGAAATCACTTTTAAACCCATTTCCACCTTTTTTTCCCTTCTCTTCCTCTTACTTTTTTTTCACGTTTTTTTACGTTTTTCTCCTTTTCGCCTCTTTTCTGGGCGTATTATTCTTCTTTTTCTTCTTTTTTTTCGTCTAATGCATACCCCATCAGTGCAGCAATGCTTATTCAATACCGCCAGCAGATGGAGACACTGGGGGATAATTTTCTAAGGATTTATACTGATTTTTCCTGTCTGAATTTGTCGCACAGAAAGTTGCAGGCCAAATATGTGTGACATTTCTGCGACTTTAGCTTCTAGAGCATTTTTACAACATTATACATAGGTGCTGAATACATAAAAAGCGACTGTTCAGCGACAGACAAGTCGCATCGGCTGAAAGTAGGCCAGAATGTCAGTCCATGTTGGAGCAGGTTTAGATACAGTCTAAAGCATAGATCTCAAAGTCTGTGCACAGAATTTAGCAAGGGCCTCGCACCTTCTGATGCATCAGGTAGGTGCACAATAGCATAGCCTAACCCTCTGTACTTTGGTCTATATTGATGCGGGACATAGACAGCCAGCTGATGACCAATCCATTAGTGCAATGGATGGCTGGAAGCATTTGTCTTTGCCTTTGCAATACCACAGAAGCAATGCATGGTCAATGTACAGCAATGACACACCTGTGTGAACAGCCAGGAGACCCCCCCCATGTTATGTTACATAGTTACATAGTTAGTACGGTCGAAAAAAGACATATGTCCATCAAGTTCAACCAGGGAATTAAGGGGTAGGGGTGTGGCGCGATATTGGGGAAGGGATGAGATTTTATATTTCTTCATAAGCATTAATCTTATTTTGTCAATTAGGAACATTCAGCACCCACCCGCTATCAAGGCAGCTGCCTATCATGTCATGCCCTACCTGCACAGGTGTGCTGGCTACTCAAATGATCCAATTAAGGAGGCCATTTAGTCAGCAGCAGCAGAAGTCCTGTGCCTGGACGCTCCAACAGGGGCCAGACACAAGCAGAAGCAGAAGCAGCAGAAGCAGCAGCAGCACCACCTTTTGTTTTTTGGCTGCAGCAGCAGCAAGGCCCACAGGGCTGGCTAGCTGGCTAGCCAGCAAGCAGGTAGCAATGAAAGTAGGAATCTTTCTTTTTAACCCTGTAAGGGGGTGGTGCACTGTACCCGAAGATACTGCCATATCGGGTCAATGCATAGGGCGACGGAAGCAAGCTTCGAAATCGGCCCCCGTTCTCAAAAATCCATTTAATATATGGTCCCCAGATAGGGGACGTATCAGATATTAAACTGATAAGAACAGATACTACACTTGATCTTAGCCAAAAGGCCGAGAAGCGATAACCGTGAAAGGGGCGGGCCCAACAAGGTCCCCTTCATGGGCACTATCACTGCTTGCTGTCAGGGAGGCTGCCAGACAATTTTCCATGCACACTCTGGGCTGGGGGGCAGTCAACCACCAGTACACACAGCAGAACCTAAACCCATACCATTATTGCTAAGCAGCAAGACAGGGGCCCATTGCACTCCCACGGGGCCTTTTTAAATGCAATCCATAACCCGGATTTGCCAGGAACCCTTCTTACTCCTCCTACTTGCATGTGACACTGGGCTTAGGATCTGCATAGGAAACACACACACAAGCACACACCTACCTTTGTTGCCTGCAGATGCCTCCTTGGCTGTCCCCAAACGGTATCAAACCAACACCCACGGGAAGCTGTAAGCATAGAGGACATGCCTGCACCCCATTGGACTTACCTGTGTGGGTTAAATCCGGGTTATTTGACAACCTATGGCGGTGATGGTTCTGCTCAGGCAGAGCAGTGCTGATGCTCCTCATAAAGCTGTCGCTGCTGTGAAGGTTCTAGGTGACATCACAAATCCCTATGGTTACATACACAACAAAGCTGGGTTGTTGTTGTTTACACTCTGCAAGGCCTGTGGAAGTGAGTGACATCATAGCACTGTAGTTCTGAGGGTTCAAGATGGATGCAACAATCTCCTGTTGCTTCTATGAAGGCCGTAATAGACGACATCACCAAACAGCTCCATAGTCACATACACAGCAAAGGAGAGATGTTGTTTACACCTAGTGATGTCAGTGGTATTGAGTGACATCACAGCACAGTGCTAAGGCTCCTGGGCCTGGACACAGCAGCGGCTGCAATATCTCAACGGAGAATACGTTTATATCTATGTGTGTGTGTGCGCATATATATATATATATATATATATATATATATATATATTTCTCCGCCGAAATCACTTTTAAACCCATTTCCACCTTTTTTTCCCTTCTCTTCCTCTTACTTTTTTTTCACGTTTTTTTACGTTTTTCTCCTTTTCGCCTCTTTTCTGGGCGTATTATTCTTCTTTTTCTTCTTTTTTTTCGTCTAATGCATACCCCATCAGTGCAGCAATGCTTATTCAATACCGCCAGCAGATGGAGACACTGGGGGATAATTTTCTAAGGATTTATACTGATTTTTCCTGTCTGAATTTGTCGCACAGAAAGTTGCAGGCCAAATATGTGTGACATTTCTGCGACTTTAGCTTCTAGAGCATTTTTACAACATTATACATAGGTGCTGAATACATAAAAAGCGACTGTTCAGCGACAGACAAGTCGCATCGGCTGAAAGTAGGCCAGAATGTCAGTCCATGTTGGAGCAGGTTTAGATACAGTCTAAAGCATAGATCTCAAAGTCTGTGCACAGAATTTAGCAAGGGCCTCGCACCTTCTGATGCATCAGGTAGGTGCACAATAGCATAGCCTAACCCTCTGTACTTTGGTCTATATTGATGCGGGACATAGACAGCCAGCTGATGACCAATCCATTAGTGCAATGGATGGCTGGAAGCATTTGTCTTTGCCTTTGCAATACCACAGAAGCAATGCATGGTCAATGTACAGCAATGACACACCTGTGTGAACAGCCAGGAGACCCCCCCCATGTTATGTTACATAGTTACATAGTTAGTACGGTCGAAAAAAGACATATGTCCATCAAGTTCAACCAGGGAATTAAGGGGTAGGGGTGTGGCGCGATATTGGGGAAGGGATGAGATTTTATATTTCTTCATAAGCATTAATCTTATTTTGTCAATTAGGAACATTCAGCACCCACCCGCTATCAAGGCAGCTGCCTATCATGTCATGCCCTACCTGCACAGGTGTGCTGGCTACTCAAATGATCCAATTAAGGAGGCCATTTAGTCAGCAGCAGCAGAAGTCCTGTGCCTGGACGCTCCAACAGGGGCCAGACACAAGCAGAAGCAGAAGCAGCAGAAGCAGCAGCAGCACCACCTTTTGTTTTTTGGCTGCAGCAGCAGCAAGGCCCACAGGGCTGGCTAGCTGGCTAGCCAGCAAGCAGGTAGCAATGAAAGTAGGAATCTTTCTTTTTAACCCTGTAAGGGGGTGGTGCACTGTACCCGAAGATACTGCCATATCGGGTCAATGCATAGGGCGACGGAAGCAAGCTTCGAAATCGGCCCCCGTTCTCAAAAATCCATTTAATATATGGTCCCCAGATAGGGGACGTATCAGATATTAAACTGATAAGAACAGATACTACACTTGATCTTAGCCAAAAGGCCGAGAAGCGATAACCGTGAAAGGGGCGGGCCCAACAAGGTCCCCTTCATGGGCACTATCACTGCTTGCTGTCAGGGAGGCTGCCAGACAATTTTCCATGCACACTCTGGGCTGGGGGGCAGTCAACCACCAGTACACACAGCAGAACCTAAACCCATACCATTATTGCTAAGCAGCAAGACAGGGGCCCATTGCACTCCCACGGGGCCTTTTTAAATGCAATCCATAACCCGGATTTGCCAGGAACCCTTCTTACTCCTCCTACTTGCATGTGACACTGGGCTTAGGATCTGCATAGGAAACACACACACAAGCACACACCTACCTTTGTTGCCTGCAGATGCCTCCTTGGCTGTCCCCAAACGGTATCAAACCAACACCCACGGGAAGCTGTAAGCATAGAGGACATGCCTGCACCCCATTGGACTTACCTGTGTGGGTTAAATCCGGGTTATTTGACAACCTATGGCGGTGATGGTTCTGCTCAGGCAGAGCAGTGCTGATGCTCCTCATAAAGCTGTCGCTGCTGTGAAGGTTCTAGGTGACATCACAAATCCCTATGGTTACATACACAACAAAGCTGGGTTGTTGTTGTTTACACTCTGCAAGGCCTGTGGAAGTGAGTGACATCATAGCACTGTAGTTCTGAGGGTTCAAGATGGATGCAACAATCTCCTGTTGCTTCTATGAAGGCCGTAATAGACGACATCACCAAACAGCTCCATAGTCACATACACAGCAAAGGAGAGATGTTGTTTACACCTAGTGATGTCAGTGGTATTGAGTGACATCACAGCACAGTGCTAAGGCTCCTGGGCCTGGACACAGCAGCGGCTGCAATATCTCAACGGAGAATACGTTTATATCTATGTGTGTGTGTGCGCATATATATATATATATATATATATATATATATATATATATATTTCTCCGCCGAAATCACTTTTAAACCCATTTCCACCTTTTTTTCCCTTCTCTTCCTCTTACTTTTTTTTCACGTTTTTTTACGTTTTTCTCCTTTTCGCCTCTTTTCTGGGCGTATTATTCTTCTTTTTCTTCTTTTTTTTCGTCTAATGCATACCCCATCAGTGCAGCAATGCTTATTCAATACCGCCAGCAGATGGAGACACTGGGGGATAATTTTCTAAGGATTTATACTGATTTTTCCTGTCTGAATTTGTCGCACAGAAAGTTGCAGGCCAAATATGTGTGACATTTCTGCGACTTTAGCTTCTAGAGCATTTTTACAACATTATACATAGGTGCTGAATACATAAAAAGCGACTGTTCAGCGACAGACAAGTCGCATCGGCTGAAAGTAGGCCAGAATGTCAGTCCATGTTGGAGCAGGTTTAGATACAGTCTAAAGCATAGATCTCAAAGTCTGTGCACAGAATTTAGCAAGGGCCTCGCACCTTCTGATGCATCAGGTAGGTGCACAATAGCATAGCCTAACCCTCTGTACTTTGGTCTATATTGATGCGGGACATAGACAGCCAGCTGATGACCAATCCATTAGTGCAATGGATGGCTGGAAGCATTTGTCTTTGCCTTTGCAATACCACAGAAGCAATGCATGGTCAATGTACAGCAATGACACACCTGTGTGAACAGCCAGGAGACCCCCCCCATGTTATGTTACATAGTTACATAGTTAGTACGGTCGAAAAAAGACATATGTCCATCAAGTTCAACCAGGGAATTAAGGGGTAGGGGTGTGGCGCGATATTGGGGAAGGGATGAGATTTTATATTTCTTCATAAGCATTAATCTTATTTTGTCAATTAGGAACATTCAGCACCCACCCGCTATCAAGGCAGCTGCCTATCATGTCATGCCCTACCTGCACAGGTGTGCTGGCTACTCAAATGATCCAATTAAGGAGGCCATTTAGTCAGCAGCAGCAGAAGTCCTGTGCCTGGACGCTCCAACAGGGGCCAGACACAAGCAGAAGCAGAAGCAGCAGAAGCAGCAGCAGCACCACCTTTTGTTTTTTGGCTGCAGCAGCAGCAAGGCCCACAGGGCTGGCTAGCTGGCTAGCCAGCAAGCAGGTAGCAATGAAAGTAGGAATCTTTCTTTTTAACCCTGTAAGGGGGTGGTGCACTGTACCCGAAGATACTGCCATATCGGGTCAATGCATAGGGCGACGGAAGCAAGCTTCGAAATCGGCCCCCGTTCTCAAAAATCCATTTAATATATGGTCCCCAGATAGGGGACGTATCAGATATTAAACTGATAAGAACAGATACTACACTTGATCTTAGCCAAAAGGCCGAGAAGCGATAACCGTGAAAGGGGCGGGCCCAACAAGGTCCCCTTCATGGGCACTATCACTGCTTGCTGTCAGGGAGGCTGCCAGACAATTTTCCATGCACACTCTGGGCTGGGGGGCAGTCAACCACCAGTACACACAGCAGAACCTAAACCCATACCATTATTGCTAAGCAGCAAGACAGGGGCCCATTGCACTCCCACGGGGCCTTTTTAAATGCAATCCATAACCCGGATTTGCCAGGAACCCTTCTTACTCCTCCTACTTGCATGTGACACTGGGCTTAGGATCTGCATAGGAAACACACACACAAGCACACACCTACCTTTGTTGCCTGCAGATGCCTCCTTGGCTGTCCCCAAACGGTATCAAACCAACACCCACGGGAAGCTGTAAGCATAGAGGACATGCCTGCACCCCATTGGACTTACCTGTGTGGGTTAAATCCGGGTTATTTGACAACCTATGGCGGTGATGGTTCTGCTCAGGCAGAGCAGTGCTGATGCTCCTCATAAAGCTGTCGCTGCTGTGAAGGTTCTAGGTGACATCACAAATCCCTATGGTTACATACACAACAAAGCTGGGTTGTTGTTGTTTACACTCTGCAAGGCCTGTGGAAGTGAGTGACATCATAGCACTGTAGTTCTGAGGGTTCAAGATGGATGCAACAATCTCCTGTTGCTTCTATGAAGGCCGTAATAGACGACATCACCAAACAGCTCCATAGTCACATACACAGCAAAGGAGAGATGTTGTTTACACCTAGTGATGTCAGTGGTATTGAGTGACATCACAGCACAGTGCTAAGGCTCCTGGGCCTGGACACAGCAGCGGCTGCAATATCTCAACGGAGAATACGTTTATATCTATGTGTGTGTGTGCGCATATATATATATATATATATATATATATATATATATATATATATATATATTTCTCCGCCGAAATCACTTTTAAACCCATTTCCACCTTTTTTTCCCTTCTCTTCCTCTTACTTTTTTTTCACGTTTTTTTACGTTTTTCTCCTTTTCGCCTCTTTTCTGGGCGTATTATTCTTCTTTTTCTTCTTTTTTTTCGTCTAATGCATACCCCATCAGTGCAGCAATGCTTATTCAATACCGCCAGCAGATGGAGACACTGGGGGATAATTTTCTAAGGATTTATACTGATTTTTCCTGTCTGAATTTGTCGCACAGAAAGTTGCAGGCCAAATATGTGTGACATTTCTGCGACTTTAGCTTCTAGAGCATTTTTACAACATTATACATAGGTGCTGAATACATAAAAAGCGACTGTTCAGCGACAGACAAGTCGCATCGGCTGAAAGTAGGCCAGAATGTCAGTCCATGTTGGAGCAGGTTTAGATACAGTCTAAAGCATAGATCTCAAAGTCTGTGCACAGAATTTAGCAAGGGCCTCGCACCTTCTGATGCATCAGGTAGGTGCACAATAGCATAGCCTAACCCTCTGTACTTTGGTCTATATTGATGCGGGACATAGACAGCCAGCTGATGACCAATCCATTAGTGCAATGGATGGCTGGAAGCATTTGTCTTTGCCTTTGCAATACCACAGAAGCAATGCATGGTCAATGTACAGCAATGACACACCTGTGTGAACAGCCAGGAGACCCCCCCCATGTTATGTTACATAGTTACATAGTTAGTACGGTCGAAAAAAGACATATGTCCATCAAGTTCAACCAGGGAATTAAGGGGTAGGGGTGTGGCGCGATATTGGGGAAGGGATGAGATTTTATATTTCTTCATAAGCATTAATCTTATTTTGTCAATTAGGAACATTCAGCACCCACCCGCTATCAAGGCAGCTGCCTATCATGTCATGCCCTACCTGCACAGGTGTGCTGGCTACTCAAATGATCCAATTAAGGAGGCCATTTAGTCAGCAGCAGCAGAAGTCCTGTGCCTGGACGCTCCAACAGGGGCCAGACACAAGCAGAAGCAGAAGCAGCAGAAGCAGCAGCAGCACCACCTTTTGTTTTTTGGCTGCAGCAGCAGCAAGGCCCACAGGGCTGGCTAGCTGGCTAGCCAGCAAGCAGGTAGCAATGAAAGTAGGAATCTTTCTTTTTAACCCTGTAAGGGGGTGGTGCACTGTACCCGAAGATACTGCCATATCGGGTCAATGCATAGGGCGACGGAAGCAAGCTTCGAAATCGGCCCCCGTTCTCAAAAATCCATTTAATATATGGTCCCCAGATAGGGGACGTATCAGATATTAAACTGATAAGAACAGATTTTTTTTTTTTTTTTTTTTTTTTAAACCTTCAGGTTTGAATTAAAACGTAATCGTTCAGGTTTACTTCACGTTTGCCTCTCAGATTTACTGAACTTAGTCACAATTCATCAAACTCATCATTAGGTTACTTTATCAACATATAACAAAATTCACCCAAAAACAAAGTACATAGCATAACAACACACCACCCTCAAACCCTCACCACGTGTCTCCATTTTAAAAACTTCCAAATCCCCTCTGCATCATCCTCTCCAAATCTCTTCTTATCCCACAAATATACAGTATGCAATCTATCTAATATCATTCTCATACACTCTTCAACCGACACATCCTTCTTCTTAAATATATACAAATTCCTAACATCCCACAATACCTCCTTAATTATCGCTAACAACACATACAACATTCTCTCCTTCCTCCCACCTACCACCCCCAGACCAACCATAATCACTTCAAAAGACCACTTTCTTACCCCCATCAATTCTTTGGCCAACGGACCAATTCCCTTCCACACTTCTTGCGCTCTATCACAATTCCAAAACAAATGCATAATACTCTCATTCCCTCCACAACCCTCTCTCGGACATCTCTCACTCCTTCCAATCCCCCGACTCTTCTGTACCTCTCTCACTGGCAATGCACCATGCAAACTCTGCCATACAATCTCTCTCTGTCTATTAGTCATACCATCTGTCTGCAAACTCTTCCACACTTTACTCACATTCTGTCCTCTCACCATATTAATATTACACTGAACTTCCTTCTCCCTAATACACTTCACCATACTCTTCTTCTCCTTTAACACATCCTGTCTCACACCTATCAAACCAAACTTTCTCATGAACACCTCAACAAACCCATACCAACCAGGACTCACCAAAGCATACGGCTTTCTCAGATCTCTCTCCATCCACCCTAATCTGCATAACACACCCCCTCCTAGAAACCTCATCATACATGCAAATTTCCACTGCTCTCCCATACTTCTCCTCACAGCAAACAATAGATTAATCCCCAGATACACTTCAACATTAGGAAAATTCATTCCTCCATTCCTACACTCTTTCATCACATTCTCTCTTCTCACCTTCTCCACTTTCGACCCCCAGAAAAATACAAACAAAATCCTATTCAACTTTCTCAGTGTCATATAACCTGGTGGAAACACCAAAGCCACATACAACAGGATCGGCAATATCACACTCTTGATCACCACAATCTTACCAATCATTGACAACTCTCTCATACTCCAAAAATCCAACTTCCTCTTTATTCTAACACCAACCTCTTCCCAACTTTCTCTTCCATCCAGCCTCTCATCAAATTTAACTCCCAACACCTTAATCGCTCCGTCTACACATTTCACCCCTACATCCTCTACTTCATACATCCTTCCAAAAACCTTATACTCACTCTTATCCCAATTAACTCTAAAACCAGAAGCACCACAAAAATACCCAGCCAACAACTTTGCTCTCTGCAAAGCTCCAACATACTCACAGATCACACAAACATCATCCATATATGCCAACACTTTCAAGTCTCTCCCACCACTCCCAGGAATCCTCACACCTCTCATACACTTATCCCTTCTCAACAACTCCAACAAAGGCTCTATCGCACATATAAAGACCAAGGGTGACAGGGGACACCCCTGTCTCACTCCAGAACACACATTCACTTTCTTACTAACCCAGCCATTAATTAATACTTTACTATACACTCCATCATACAATACTCTAATCATTTTAACAAAACCTTCCGGAAAACCCATTCTATCCAACACTTTAAATAAAAACTCATGTGACAACCTATCAAAAGCTTTCTCAAAATCCAAAGACAACACTCCAACACACTGATCTCTACCCAAGCAATCCCATAATACATCACGCAACAAACCCAAATTCTCACTTATCCTTCTTTTTGGCACACCACATACTTGTTCTTCTCCAATCACCTGATCAATCACATCCCTCATTCTATTTGCCAACACCTTTGCAAGAATTTTATAATCAACATTCAATAACGTAATCGGTCTCCAATTCCTCACATCCTTTCTATCCCCTTTTTTAAAGATCAATACCACCACTCCACTCTTCATACTTTCCTCCAATCTACCATTCTTGCACACAAAATCATAAATCTCCACCAAATCCACTTTAACCGTCTCCCACATTCTAGCATAAAATTCCACCGGCAACCCATCCTCACCTGGTGTCTTATTTCTAGCCATACTTTTAATCACCAACTCCAATTCTTTCACTCCCACACCTTTCACCAGGCTATCTGCCTCCCTGTCATGCACTCTGCTCTCAATCTTCCCAATCACCTCAGACTGCAGACCCATATCACACTCCTTCTCAGCATATAAATCCTTATAAAAATCCTCAACCACACTCAACACTCTTTTACCTTTAACCATCACACCATCCTTATCATACACCTCTATCAACTCCTCTCTTTTACCAGACACCCTTTTAAAGAAAAACCTTGAGCATCTCTCACCCTTCTCCAACTTATTCAACTTAGCCTGATACACAATCTCTCTTCCTCTCTCCAACATCCACTTCTCTACTTCCTTCTTAATCTCTTCAATCTCACTCTCCACACAACCACCACTCTTCCTCCATTTTTTCAAAAAGATCAATCTCTTCTGCAGCCACTCATACCTTCTTCTCTTTCCCGCAGCTCTCTTATACCCCTCTCTTTTAAAGAAAACATGCGTTCTCTCCTTCACCCAACTCCACCACTGCAATACATCCACAAAATCAGCTTTCCTCCTCTTCCAAACCTCATACTTCTTCACATACCTCTCATACACCCCTCCCTCCTCCATCAAACTAACATTCAATTTCCATAAACCCCGCCCACTCAAACATTCCACATTAAACCCCAAATCACATCTTACACACTCATGATCTGAATACAATACCTTCATTTGCATATACTCCCTACCCACCACTCCTTTTGACACAAAACACATATCCAATCTTGAAGCACACTTTCCCCTATCTGAAAAATAAGTCGGACACACATCAACATTACACAATTTAGCCACATCTTGCAACCTCAAATCATTCACCACATTCCTCAACATCCTACCAGATACATCGATCTTACTCCCTTCAATCTCACAATTGAAATCCCCCACACATACCATAGGCTCTCTCCCCGGCAAAAACAACTTTAACTTCTCAAACAACTCCACCCTCTCATTCTTCTTAACAGACGCATACACATTAAATATTCGAACCTTAACTCCACCCACCTCCACCTTAACCATCAAACACCTTCCCTCTTCAATCACTGTATGGCTCTCTACCTTGAACATCTTATCCTTAAATAACACACCAACCCCATCATTCCTATTTACAGAAGACATAGACCACACAGAATCCCCATATCCCCACTCCCCCTTCCCTACCTCTTCCACCAACCCACACTCTTGTACACAAATAACATCAGCCCCCATACCTGCCAACTCCTGCAAAATTGCAGCCCTCCTAACCCTACTCCTAAACACCCTAACATTAGATGAAATGATTTTAAAAGACATACTACTATCCCCATATGAAAAAAACAAACAAAGGAAAAAACAACAACAAAACAATCACCTATATACAAAAGAAAACACCAATCAATGCGATGTTCTACGGGTTAAGGTACCAAGCGGTACTTGTCCATCACCTTCCTGATCCACCTCGGATCTAAATAATGGTTCGAAAGGGTTTCTCGAACTAAACGAAGTCTCCTCACTCCTCTCAGCCCATTCTTTCTTTCTCGCTTTTTTTGGATACCTGTGACACAAATCATCCGCCACTTTCTTCCCTCTATGCCTTCCTGAAGACACAGCACTCTCTGAATCGGTAGTAAAATCTTCAATCACAGGCTCATTCTCCATCTCTTCCTCCAACTCCTTCTGCACCACAGCCACAGTCTTGCTCTCCATAAGCTTAAGTCCAGGTTTTCCCGCCAAAACGGATTTTCCCTCCAAAATGGGCTTTCCCTCCAAAATTGGATTTCCCTCCAAAACTGGAGTCCCCTCCAAAACTGGAGTCCCCTCCATCACAGCACTTGTCTCCATTTTATCTCTCTCTTCCAGGTATCTCTTTCCCTCCTCCTGCTTCCTTTCTACCTCTTTCTGTCTTTCGATCTTCTCCTCCTCCCTCCTTTTTCTCTCTTCCGGGCACTCTCTCATCACATGTCCAGCCTCTCCACATACATGGCATTTTTTTGGCTCAGGACACGCATTGGCCTCATGTCCCTCTTTCTGGCAATTCCTGCACACTCTCACAGCCGCACAATTCTCCTTCACATGCCCAAACATATGGCACTTTCTGCAGAACATGGGCTGCCCAGGGTAGGTAAGATAACCTCTCTGCCCCGCAATAGAAAAACTCGCCGGGGGATGCTGCACTCCGTAAATTCCACTGGCATCTTGCTTCAACTTCACTAAAAACTTATACTCCGCATTAAACACTCCCAATATGCTCTTCTGTGCAATCCCTCCTCTGACAGTCTCACAGTACTGCTTCAAAAAATTTTCCACCAACTTCACATCCATAAACGGGTTGTATACACGGACTAAAAGGGGTTTCTCCTCCAACTCAAACAAAGGCTCAAACGACACATTCTTCATAATGGTATTTTCCACATTCTCACGCAGGCTCTGGTAAAAGGACAGGCACCCATTAATAGTGTAGAAACTCACATCATATATACCTTGCCGCTTACTTTCCTGTAAGCAAAAGACGTCCTTCATCGGTATCCCGGCCATGTCCTCCACCAAACGACGCCCCACAAACGTGATCTTATTCTTCTCCACATCAGAAACCTCCACCTTCACCCGAATAGTGTTCTTAACGAATCCAGCTGCCATCTTCTCTGTCGGTCTGAGACCACAGTATCGCCTCCTGAAAAAACCCTCTGCAAGCAGAGAAACACGCACCCCTGACCCAGACCAAGTTTACACTTGATCTGAGCCAAAAGGCCGAGAAGCGATAACCGTGAAAGGGGCGGGCCCAACAAGGTCCCCTTCATGGGCACTATCACTGCTTGCTGTCAGGGAGGCTGCCAGACAATTTTCCATGCACACTCTGGGCTGGGGGGCAGTCAACCACCAGTACACACAGCAGAACCTAAACCCATACCATTATTGCTAAGCAGCAAGACAGGGGCCCATTGCACTCCCACGGGGCCTTTTTAAATGCAATCCATAACCCGGATTTGCCAGGAACCCTTCTTACTCCTCCTACTTGCATGTGACACTGGGCTTAGGATCTGCATAGGAAACACACACACAAGCACACACCTACCTTTGTTGCCTGCAGATGCCTCCTTGGCTGTCCCCAAACGGTATCAAACCAACACCCACGGGAAGCTGTAAGCATAGAGGACATGCCTGCACCCCATTGGACTTACCTGTGTGGGTTAAATCCGGGTTATTTGACAACCTATGGCGGTGATGGTTCTGCTCAGGCAGAGCAGTGCTGATGCTCCTCATAAAGCTGTCGCTGCTGTGAAGGTTCTAGGTGACATCACAAATCCCTATGGTTACATACACAACAAAGCTGGGTTGTTGTTGTTTACACTCTGCAAGGCCTGTGGAAGTGAGTGACATCATAGCACTGTAGTTCTGAGGGTTCAAGATGGATGCAACAATCTCCTGTTGCTTCTATGAAGGCCGTAATAGACGACATCACCAAACAGCTCCATAGTCACATACACAGCAAAGGAGAGATGTTGTTTACACCTAGTGATGTCAGTGGTATTGAGTGACATCACAGCACAGTGCTAAGGCTCCTGGGCCTGGACACAGCAGCGGCTGCAATATCTCAACGGAGAATACGTTTATATCTATGTGTGTGTGTGCGCATATATATATATATATATATATATATATATATATATATATATATATATTTCTCCGCCGAAATCACTTTTAAACCCATTTCCACCTTTTTTTCCCTTCTCTTCCTCTTACTTTTTTTTCACGTTTTTTTACGTTTTTCTCCTTTTCGCCTCTTTTCTGGGCGTATTATTCTTCTTTTTCTTCTTTTTTTTCGTCTAATGCATACCCCATCAGTGCAGCAATGCTTATTCAATACCGCCAGCAGATGGAGACACTGGGGGATAATTTTCTAAGGATTTATACTGATTTTTCCTGTCTGAATTTGTCGCACAGAAAGTTGCAGGCCAAATATGTGTGACATTTCTGCGACTTTAGCTTCTAGAGCATTTTTACAACATTATACATAGGTGCTGAATACATAAAAAGCGACTGTTCAGCGACAGACAAGTCGCATCGGCTGAAAGTAGGCCAGAATGTCAGTCCATGTTGGAGCAGGTTTAGATACAGTCTAAAGCATAGATCTCAAAGTCTGTGCACAGAATTTAGCAAGGGCCTCGCACCTTCTGATGCATCAGGTAGGTGCACAATAGCATAGCCTAACCCTCTGTACTTTGGTCTATATTGATGCGGGACATAGACAGCCAGCTGATGACCAATCCATTAGTGCAATGGATGGCTGGAAGCATTTGTCTTTGCCTTTGCAATACCACAGAAGCAATGCATGGTCAATGTACAGCAATGACACACCTGTGTGAACAGCCAGGAGACCCCCCCCATGTTATGTTACATAGTTACATAGTTAGTACGGTCGAAAAAAGACATATGTCCATCAAGTTCAACCAGGGAATTAAGGGGTAGGGGTGTGGCGCGATATTGGGGAAGGGATGAGATTTTATATTTCTTCATAAGCATTAATCTTATTTTGTCAATTAGGAACATTCAGCACCCACCCGCTATCAAGGCAGCTGCCTATCATGTCATGCCCTACCTGCACAGGTGTGCTGGCTACTCAAATGATCCAATTAAGGAGGCCATTTAGTCAGCAGCAGCAGAAGTCCTGTGCCTGGACGCTCCAACAGGGGCCAGACACAAGCAGAAGCAGAAGCAGCAGAAGCAGCAGCAGCACCACCTTTTGTTTTTTGGCTGCAGCAGCAGCAAGGCCCACAGGGCTGGCTAGCTGGCTAGCCAGCAAGCAGGTAGCAATGAAAGTAGGAATCTTTCTTTTTAACCCTGTAAGGGGGTGGTGCACTGTACCCGAAGATACTGCCATATCGGGTCAATGCATAGGGCGACGGAAGCAAGCTTCGAAATCGGCCCCCGTTCTCAAAAATCCATTTAATATATGGTCCCCAGATAGGGGACGTATCAGATATTAAACTGATAAGAACAGATACTACACTTGATCTTAGCCAAAAGGCCGAGAAGCGATAACCGTGAAAGGGGCGGGCCCAACAAGGTCCCCTTCATTGGCACTATCACTGCTTGCTGTCAGGGAGGCTGCCAGAAAATTTTCCATGCACACTCTGGGCTGGGGGGCAGTCAACCACCAGTACACACAGCAGAACCTAAACCCATACCATTATTGCTAAGCAGCAAGACAGGGGCCCATTGCACTCCCACGGGGCCTTTTTAAATGCAATCCATAACCCGGATTTGCCAGGAACCCTTCTTACTCCTCCTACTTGCATATGACACTGGGCTTAGGATCTGCATAGGAAACACACACACAAGCACACACCTACCTTTGTTGCCTGCAGATGCCTCCTTGGCTGTCCCCAAACGGTATCAAACCAACACCCACGGGAAGCTGTAAGCATAGAGGACATGCCTGCACCCCATTGGACTTACCTGTGTGGGTTAAATCCGGGTTATTTGACAACCTATGGCGGTGATGGTTCTGCTCAGGCAGAGCAGTGCTGATGCTCCTCATAAAGCTGTCGCTGCTGTGAAGGTTCTAGGTGACATCACAAATCCCTATGGTTACATACACAACAAAGCTGGGTTGTTGTTGTTTACACTCTGCAAGGCCTGTGGAAGTGAGTGACATCATAGCACTGTAGTTCTGAGGGTTCAAGATGGATGCAACAATCTCCTGTTGCTTCTATGAAGGCCGTAATAGACGACATCACCAAACAGCTCCATAGTCACATACACAGCAAAGGAGAGATGTTGTTTACACCTAGTGATGTCAGTGGTATTGAGTGACATCACAGCACAGTGCTAAGGCTCCTGGGCCTGGACACAGCAGCGGCTGCAATATCTCAACGGAGAATACGTTTATATCTATGTGTGTGTGTGCGCATATATATATATATATATATATATATATATATATATATATATATATTTCTCCGCCGAAATCACTTTTAAACCCATTTCCACCTTTTTTTCCCTTCTCTTCCTCTTACTTTTTTTTCACGTTTTTTTACGTTTTTCTCCTTTTCGCCTCTTTTCTGGGCGTATTATTCTTCTTTTTCTTCTTTTTTTTCGTCTAATGCATACCCCATCAGTGCAGCAATGCTTATTCAATACCGCCAGCAGATGGAGACACTGGGGGATAATTTTCTAAGGATTTATACTGATTTTTCCTGTCTGAATTTGTCGCACAGAAAGTTGCAGGCCAAATATGTGTGACATTTCTGCGACTTTAGCTTCTAGAGCATTTTTACAACATTATACATAGGTGCTGAATACATAAAAAGCGACTGTTCAGCGACAGACAAGTCGCATCGGCTGAAAGTAGGCCAGAATGTCAGTCCATGTTGGAGCAGGTTTAGATACAGTCTAAAGCATAGATCTCAAAGTCTGTGCACAGAATTTAGCAAGGGCCTCGCACCTTCTGATGCATCAGGTAGGTGCACAATAGCATAGCCTAACCCTCTGTACTTTGGTCTATATTGATGCGGGACATAGACAGCCAGCTGATGACCAATCCATTAGTGCAATGGATGGCTGGAAGCATTTGTCTTTGCCTTTGCAATACCACAGAAGCAATGCATGGTCAATGTACAGCAATGACACACCTGTGTGAACAGCCAGGAGACCCCCCCCATGTTATGTTACATAGTTACATAGTTAGTACGGTCGAAAAAAGACATATGTCCATCAAGTTCAACCAGGGAATTAAGGGGTAGGGGTGTGGCGCGATATTGGGGAAGGGATGAGATTTTATATTTCTTCATAAGCATTAATCTTATTTTGTCAATTAGGAACATTCAGCACCCACCCGCTATCAAGGCAGCTGCCTATCATGTCATGCCCTACCTGCACAGGTGTGCTGGCTACTCAAATGATCCAATTAAGGAGGCCATTTAGTCAGCAGCAGCAGAAGTCCTGTGCCTGGACGCTCCAACAGGGGCCAGACACAAGCAGAAGCAGAAGCAGCAGAAGCAGCAGCAGCACCACCTTTTGTTTTTTGGCTGCAGCAGCAGCAAGGCCCACAGGGCTGGCTAGCTGGCTAGCCAGCAAGCAGGTAGCAATGAAAGTAGGAATCTTTCTTTTTAACCCTGTAAGGGGGTGGTGCACTGTACCCGAAGATACTGCCATATCGGGTCAATGCATAGGGCGACGGAAGCAAGCTTCGAAATCGGCCCCCGTTCTCAAAAATCCATTTAATATATGGTCCCCAGATAGGGGACGTATCAGATATTAAACTGATAAGAACAGATACTACACTTGATCTTAGCCAAAAGGCCGAGAAGCGATAACCGTGAAAGGGGCGGGCCCAACAAGGTCCCCTTCATGGGCACTATCACTGCTTGCTGTCAGGGAGGCTGCCAGACAATTTTCCATGCACACTCTGGGCTGGGGGGCAGTCAACCACCAGTACACACAGCAGAACCTAAACCCATACCATTATTGCTAAGCAGCAAGACAGGGGCCCATTGCACTCCCACGGGGCCTTTTTAAATGCAATCCATAACCCGGATTTGCCAGGAACCCTTCTTACTCCTCCTACTTGCATGTGACACTGGGCTTAGGATCTGCATAGGAAACACACACACAAGCACACACCTACCTTTGTTGCCTGCAGATGCCTCCTTGGCTGTCCCCAAACGGTATCAAACCAACACCCACGGGAAGCTGTAAGCATAGAGGACATGCCTGCACCCCATTGGACTTACCTGTGTGGGTTAAATCCGGGTTATTTGACAACCTATGGCGGTGATGGTTCTGCTCAGGCAGAGCAGTGCTGATGCTCCTCATAAAGCTGTCGCTGCTGTGAAGGTTCTAGGTGACATCACAAATCCCTATGGTTACATACACAACAAAGCTGGGTTGTTGTTGTTTACACTCTGCAAGGCCTGTGGAAGTGAGTGACATCATAGCACTGTAGTTCTGAGGGTTCAAGATGGATGCAACAATCTCCTGTTGCTTCTATGAAGGCCGTAATAGACGACATCACCAAACAGCTCCATAGTCACATACACAGCAAAGGAGAGATGTTGTTTACACCTAGTGATGTCAGTGGTATTGAGTGACATCACAGCACAGTGCTAAGGCTCCTGGGCCTGGACACAGCAGCGGCTGCAATATCTCAACGGAGAATACGTTTATATCTATGTGTGTGTGTGCGCATATATATATATATATATATATATATATATATATATATATATATATTTCTCCGCCGAAATCACTTTTAAACCCATTTCCACCTTTTTTTCCCTTCTCTTCCTCTTACTTTTTTTTCACGTTTTTTTACGTTTTTCTCCTTTTCGCCTCTTTTCTGGGCGTATTATTCTTCTTTTTCTTCTTTTTTTTTCGTCTAATGCATACCCCATCAGTGCAGCAATGCTTATTCAATACCGCCAGCAGATGGAGACACTGGGGGATAATTTTCTAAGGATTTATACTGATTTTTCCTGTCTGAATTTGTCGCACAGAAAGTTGCAGGCCAAATATGTGTGACATTTCTGCGACTTTAGCTTCTAGAGCATTTTTACAACATTATACATAGGTGCTGAATACATAAAAAGCGACTGTTCAGCGACAGACAAGTCGCATCGGCTGAAAGTAGGCCAGAATGTCAGTCCATGTTGGAGCAGGTTTAGATACAGTCTAAAGCATAGATCTCAAAGTCTGTGCACAGAATTTAGCAAGGGCCTCGCACCTTCTGATGCATCAGGTAGGTGCACAATAGCATAGCCTAACCCTCTGTACTTTGGTCTATATTGATGCGGGACATAGACAGCCAGCTGATGACCAATCCATTAGTGCAATGGATGGCTGGAAGCATTTGTCTTTGCCTTTGCAATACCACAGAAGCAATGCATGGTCAATGTACAGCAATGACACACCTGTGTGAACAGCCAGGAGACCCCCCCCCATGTTATGTTACATAGTTACATAGTTAGTACGGTCGAAAAAAGACATATGTCCATCAAGTTCAACCAGGGAATTAAGGGGTAGGGGTGTGGCGCGATATTGGGGAAGGGATGAGATTTTATATTTCTTCATAAGCATTAATCTTATTTTGTCAATTAGGAACATTCAGCACCCACCCGCTATCAAGGCAGCTGCCTATCATGTCATGCCCTACCTGCACAGGTGTGCTGGCTACTCAAATGATCCAATTAAGGAGGCCATTTAGTCAGCAGCAGCAGAAGTCCTGTGCCTGGACGCTCCAACAGGGGCCAGACACAAGCAGAAGCAGAAGCAGCAGAAGCAGCAGCAGCACCACCTTTTGTTTTTTGGCTGCAGCAGCAGCAAGGCCCACAGGGCTGGCTAGCTGGCTAGCCAGCAAGCAGGTAGCAATGAAAGTAGGAATCTTTCTTTTTAACCCTGTAAGGGGGTGGTGCACTGTACCCGAAGATACTGCCATATCGGGTCAATGCATAGGGCGACGGAAGCAAGCTTCGAAATCGGCCCCCGTTCTCAAAAATCCATTTAATATATGGTCCCCAGATAGGGGACGTATCAGATATTAAACTGATAAGAACAGATACTACACTTGATCTTAGCCAAAAGGCCGAGAAGCGATAACCGTGAAAGGGGCGGGCCCAACAAGGTCCCCTTCATGGGCACTATCACTGCTTGCTGTCAGGGAGGCTGCCAGACAATTTTCCATGCACACTCTGGGCTGGGGGGCAGTCAACCACCAGTACACACAGCAGAACCTAAACCCATACCATTATTGCTAAGCAGCAAGACAGGGGCCCATTGCACTCCCACGGGGCCTTTTTAAATGCAATCCATAACCCGGATTTGCCAGGAACCCTTCTTACTCCTCCTACTTGCATGTGACACTGGGCTTAGGATCTGCATAGGAAACACACACACAAGCACACACCTACCTTTGTTGCCTGCAGATGCCTCCTTGGCTGTCCCCAAACGGTATCAAACCAACACCCACGGGAAGCTGTAAGCATAGAGGACATGCCTGCACCCCATTGGACTTACCTGTGTGGGTTAAATCCGGGTTATTTGACAACCTATGGCGGTGATGGTTCTGCTCAGGCAGAGCAGTGCTGATGCTCCTCATAAAGCTGTCGCTGCTGTGAAGGTTCTAGGTGACATCACAAATCCCTATGGTTACATACACAACAAAGCTGGGTTGTTGTTGTTTACACTCTGCAAGGCCTGTGGAAGTGAGTGACATCATAGCACTGTAGTTCTGAGGGTTCAAGATGGATGCAACAATCTCCTGTTGCTTCTATGAAGGCCGTAATAGACGACATCACCAAACAGCTCCATAGTCACATACACAGCAAAGGAGAGATGTTGTTTACACCTAGTGATGTCAGTGGTATTGAGTGACATCACAGCACAGTGCTAAGGCTCCTGGGCCTGGACACAGCAGCGGCTGCAATATCTCAACGGAGAATACGTTTATATCTATGTGTGTGTGTGCGCATATATATATATATATATATATATATATATATATATATATATATATATATATTTCTCCGCCGAAATCACTTTTAAACCCATTTCCACCTTTTTTTCCCTTCTCTTCCTCTTACTTTTTTTTCACGTTTTTTTACGTTTTTCTCCTTTTCGCCTCTTTTCTGGGCGTATTATTCTTCTTTTTCTTCTTTTTTTTCGTCTAATGCATACCCCATCAGTGCAGCAATGCTTATTCAATACCGCCAGCAGATGGAGACACTGGGGGATAATTTTCTAAGGATTTATACTGATTTTTCCTGTCTGAATTTGTCGCACAGAAAGTTGCAGGCCAAATATGTGTGACATTTCTGCGACTTTAGCTTCTAGAGCATTTTTACAACATTATACATAGGTGCTGAATACATAAAAAGCGACTGTTCAGCGACAGACAAGTCGCATCGGCTGAAAGTAGGCCAGAATGTCAGTCCATGTTGGAGCAGGTTTAGATACAGTCTAAAGCATAGATCTCAAAGTCTGTGCACAGAATTTAGCAAGGGCCTCGCACCTTCTGATGCATCAGGTAGGTGCACAATAGCATAGCCTAACCCCTCTGTACTTTGGTTATTGATGCGGGACATAGACAGCCAGCTGATGACCAATCCATTAGTGCAATGGATGGCTGGAAGCATTTGTCTTTGCCTTTGCAATACCACAGAAGCAATGCATGGTCAATGTACAGCAATGACACACCTGTGTGAACAGCCAGGAGACCCCCCCCCCCCCCCCATGTTATGTTACATAGTTACATAGTTAGTACGGTCGAAAAAAGACATATGTCCATCAAGTTCAACCAGGGAATTAAGGGGTAGGGGTGTGGCGCGATATTGGGGAAGGGATGAGATTTTATATTTCTTCATAAGCATTAATCTTATTTTGTCAATTAGGAACATTCAGCACCCACCCGCTATCAAGGCAGCTGCCTATCATGTCATGCCCTACCTGCACAGGTGTGCTGGCTACTCAAATGATCCAATTAAGGAGGCCATTTAGTCAGCAGCAGCAGAAGTCCTGTGCCTGGACGCTCCAACAGGGGCCAGACACAAGCAGAAGCAGAAGCAGCAGAAGCAGCAGCAGCACCACCTTTTGTTTTTTGGCTGCAGCAGCAGCAAGGCCCACAGGGCTGGCTAGCTGGCTAGCCAGCAAGCAGGTAGCAATGAAAGTAGGAATCTTTCTTTTTAACCCTGTAAGGGGGTGGTGCACTGTACCCGAAGATACTGCCATATCGGGTCAATGCATAGGGCGACGGAAGCAAGCTTCGAAATCGGCCCCCGTTCTCAAAAATCCATTTAATATATGGTCCCCAGATAGGGGACGTATCAGATATTAAACTGATAAGAACAGATACTACACTTGATCTTAGCCAAAAGGCCGAGAAGCGATAACCGTGAAAGGGGCGGGCCCAACAAGGTCCCCTTCATGGGCACTATCACTGCTTGCTGTCAGGGAGGCTGCCAGACAATTTTCCATGCACACTCTGGGCTGGGGGGCAGTCAACCACCAGTACACACAGCAGAACCTAAACCCATACCATTATTGCTAAGCAGCAAGACAGGGGCCCATTGCACTCCCACGGGGCCTTTTTAAATGCAATCCATAACCCGGATTTGCCAGGAACCCTTCTTACTCCTCCTACTTGCATGTGACACTGGGCTTAGGATCTGCATAGGAAACACACACACAAGCACACACCTACCTTTGTTGCCTGCAGATGCCTCCTTGGCTGTCCCCAAACGGTATCAAACCAACACCCACGGGAAGCTGTAAGCATAGAGGACATGCCTGCACCCCATTGGACTTACCTGTGTGGGTTAAATCCGGGTTATTTGACAACCTATGGCGGTGATGGTTCTGCTCAGGCAGAGCAGTGCTGATGCTCCTCATAAAGCTGTCGCTGCTGTGAAGGTTCTAGGTGACATCACAAATCCCTATGGTTACATACACAACAAAGCTGGGTTGTTGTTGTTTACACTCTGCAAGGCCTGTGGAAGTGAGTGACATCATAGCACTGTAGTTCTGAGGGTTCAAGATGGATGCAACAATCTCCTGTTGCTTCTATGAAGGCCGTAATAGACGACATCACCAAACAGCTCCATAGTCACATACACAGCAAAGGAGAGATGTTGTTTACACCTAGTGATGTCAGTGGTATTGAGTGACATCACAGCACAGTGCTAAGGCTCCTGGGCCTGGACACAGCAGCGGCTGCAATATCTCAACGGAGAATACGTTTATATCTATGTGTGTGTGTGCGCATATATATATATATATATATATATATATATATATATATATATATATTTCTCCGCCGAAATCACTTTTAAACCCATTTCCACCTTTTTTTCCCTTCTCTTCCTCTTACTTTTTTTTCACGTTTTTTTACGTTTTTCTCCTTTTCGCCTCTTTTCTGGGCGTATTATTCTTCTTTTTCTTCTTTTTTTTCGTCTAATGCATACCCCATCAGTGCAGCAATGCTTATTCAATACCGCCAGCAGATGGAGACACTGGGGGATAATTTTCTAAGGATTTATACTGATTTTTCCTGTCTGAATTTGTCGCACAGAAAGTTGCAGGCCAAATATGTGTGACATTTCTGCGACTTTAGCTTCTAGAGCATTTTTACAACATTATACATAGGTGCTGAATACATAAAAAGCGACTGTTCAGCGACAGACAAGTCGCATCGGCTGAAAGTAGGCCAGAATGTCAGTCCATGTTGGAGCAGGTTTAGATACAGTCTAAAGCATAGATCTCAAAGTCTGTGCACAGAATTTAGCAAGGGCCTCGCACCTTCTGATGCATCAGGTAGGTGCACAATAGCATAGCCTAACCCTCTGTACTTTGGTCTATATTGATGCGGGACATAGACAGCCAGCTGATGACCAATCCATTAGTGCAATGGATGGCTGGAAGCATTTGTCTTTGCCTTTGCAATACCACAGAAGCAATGCATGGTCAATGTACAGCAATGACACACCTGTGTGAACAGCCAGGAGACCCCCCCCCCCATGTTATGTTACATAGTTACATAGTTAGTACGGTCGAAAAAAGACATATGTCCATCAAGTTCAACCAGGGAATTAAGGGGTAGGGGTGTGGCGCGATATTGGGGAAGGGATGAGATTTTATATTTCTTCATAAGCATTAATCTTATTTTGTCAATTAGGAACATTCAGCACCCACCCGCTATCAAGGCAGCTGCCTATCATGTCATGCCCTACCTGCACAGGTGTGCTGGCTACTCAAATGATCCAATTAAGGAGGCCATTTAGTCAGCAGCAGCAGAAGTCCTGTGCCTGGACGCTCCAACAGGGGCCAGACACAAGCAGAAGCAGAAGCAGCAGAAGCAGCAGCAGCACCACCTTTTGTTTTTTGGCTGCAGCAGCAGCAAGGCCCACAGGGCTGGCTAGCTGGCTAGCCAGCAAGCAGGTAGCAATGAAAGTAGGAATCTTTCTTTTTAACCCTGTAAGGGGGTGGTGCACTGTACCCGAAGATACTGCCATATCGGGTCAATGCATAGGGCGACGGAAGCAAGCTTCGAAATCGGCCCCCGTTCTCAAAAATCCATTTAATATATGGTCCCCAGATAGGGGACGTATCAGATATTAAACTGATAAGAACAGATACTACACTTGATCTTAGCCAAAAGGCCGAGAAGCGATAACCGTGAAAGGGGCGGGCCCAACAAGGTCCCCTTCATGGGCACTATCACTGCTTGCTGTCAGGGAGGCTGCCAGACAATTTTCCATGCACACTCTGGGCTGGGGGGCAGTCAACCACCAGTACACACAGCAGAACCTAAACCCATACCATTATTGCTAAGCAGCAAGACAGGGGCCCATTGCACTCCCACGGGGCCTTTTTAAATGCAATCCATAACCCGGATTTGCCAGGAACCCTTCTTACTCCTCCTACTTGCATGTGACACTGGGCTTAGGATCTGCATAGGAAACACACACACAAGCACACACCTACCTTTGTTGCCTGCAGATGCCTCCTTGGCTGTCCCCAAACGGTATCAAACCAACACCCACGGGAAGCTGTAAGCATAGAGGACATGCCTGCACCCCATTGGACTTACCTGTGTGGGTTAAATCCGGGTTATTTGACAACCTATGGCGGTGATGGTTCTGCTCAGGCAGAGCAGTGCTGATGCTCCTCATAAAGCTGTCGCTGCTGTGAAGGTTCTAGGTGACATCACAAATCCCTATGGTTACATACACAACAAAGCTGGGTTGTTGTTGTTTACACTCTGCAAGGCCTGTGGAAGTGAGTGACATCATAGCACTGTAGTTCTGAGGGTTCAAGATGGATGCAACAATCTCCTGTTGCTTCTATGAAGGCCGTAATAGACGACATCACCAAACAGCTCCATAGTCACATACACAGCAAAGGAGAGATGTTGTTTACACCTAGTGATGTCAGTGGTATTGAGTGACATCACAGCACAGTGCTAAGGCTCCTGGGCCTGGACACAGCAGCGGCTGCAATATCTCAACGGAGAATACGTTTATATCTATGTGTGTGTGTGTGCGCATATATATATATATATATATATATATATATATATATATATATATATTTCTCCGCCGAAATCACTTTTAAACCCATTTCCACCTTTTTTTCCCTTCTCTTCCTCTTACTTTTTTTTCACGTTTTTTTACGTTTTTCTCCTTTTCGCCTCTTTTCTGGGCGTATTATTCTTCTTTTTCTTCTTTTTTTTCGTCTAATGCATACCCCATCAGTGCAGCAATGCTTATTCAATACCGCCAGCAGATGGAGACACTGGGGGATAATTTTCTAAGGATTTATACTGATTTTTCCTGTCTGAATTTGTCGCACAGAAAGTTGCAGGCCAAATATGTGTGACATTTCTGCGACTTTAGCTTCTAGAGCATTTTTACAACATTATACATAGGTGCTGAATACATAAAAAGCGACTGTTCAGCGACAGACAAGTCGCATCGGCTGAAAGTAGGCCAGAATGTCAGTCCATGTTGGAGCAGGTTTAGATACAGTCTAAAGCATAGATCTCAAAGTCTGTGCACAGAATTTAGCAAGGGCCTCGCACCTTCTGATGCATCAGGTAGGTGCACAATAGCATAGCCTAACCCTCTGTACTTTGGTCTATATTGATGCGGGACATAGACAGCCAGCTGATGACCAATCCATTAGTGCAATGGATGGCTGGAAGCATTTGTCTTTGCCTTTGCAATACCACAGAAGCAATGCATGGTCAATGTACAGCAATGACACACCTGTGTGAACAGCCAGGAGACCCCCCCCCCCCATGTTATGTTACATAGTTACATAGTTAGTACGGTCGAAAAAAGACATATGTCCATCAAGTTCAACCAGGGAATTAAGGGGTAGGGGTGTGGCGCGATATTGGGGAAGGGATGAGATTTTATATTTCTTCATAAGCATTAATCTTATTTTGTCAATTAGGAACATTCAGCACCCACCCGCTATCAAGGCAGCTGCCTATCATGTCATGCCCTACCTGCACAGGTGTGCTGGCTACTCAAATGATCCAATTAAGGAGGCCATTTAGTCAGCAGCAGCAGAAGTCCTGTGCCTGGACGCTCCAACAGGGGCCAGACACAAGCAGAAGCAGAAGCAGCAGAAGCAGCAGCAGCACCACCTTTTGTTTTTTGGCTGCAGCAGCAGCAAGGCCCACAGGGCTGGCTAGCTGGCTAGCCAGCAAGCAGGTAGCAATGAAAGTAGGAATCTTTCTTTTTAACCCTGTAAGGGGGTGGTGCACTGTACCCGAAGATACTGCCATATCGGGTCAATGCATAGGGCGACGGAAGCAAGCTTCGAAATCGGCCCCCGTTCTCAAAAATCCATTTAATATATGGTCCCCAGATAGGGGACGTATCAGATATTAAACTGATAAGAACAGATACTACACTTGATCTTAGCCAAAAGGCCGAGAAGCGATAACCGTGAAAGGGGCGGGCCCAACAAGGTCCCCTTCATGGGCACTATCACTGCTTGCTGTCAGGGAGGCTGCCAGACAATTTTCCATGCACACTCTGGGCTGGGGGGCAGTCAACCACCAGTACACACAGCAGAACCTAAACCCATACCATTATTGCTAAGCAGCAAGACAGGGGCCCATTGCACTCCCACGGGGCCTTTTTAAATGCAATCCATAACCCGGATTTGCCAGGAACCCTTCTTACTCCTCCTACTTGCATGTGACACTGGGCTTAGGATCTGCATAGGAAACACACACACAAGCACACACCTACCTTTGTTGCCTGCAGATGCCTCCTTGGCTGTCCCCAAACGGTATCAAACCAACACCCACGGGAAGCTGTAAGCATAGAGGACATGCCTGCACCCCATTGGACTTACCTGTGTGGGTTAAATCCGGGTTATTTGACAACCTATGGCGGTGATGGTTCTGCTCAGGCAGAGCAGTGCTGATGCTCCTCATAAAGCTGTCGCTGCTGTGAAGGTTCTAGGTGACATCACAAATCCCTATGGTTACATACACAACAAAGCTGGGTTGTTGTTGTTTACACTCTGCAAGGCCTGTGGAAGTGAGTGACATCATAGCACTGTAGTTCTGAGGGTTCAAGATGGATGCAACAATCTCCTGTTGCTTCTATGAAGGCCGTAATAGACGACATCACCAAACAGCTCCATAGTCACATACACAGCAAAGGAGAGATGTTGTTTACACCTAGTGATGTCAGTGGTATTGAGTGACATCACAGCACAGTGCTAAGGCTCCTGGGCCTGGACACAGCAGCGGCTGCAATATCTCAACGGAGAATACGTTTATATCTATGTGTGTGTGTGCGCATATATATATATATATATATATATATATATATATATATATATATATTTCTCCGCCGAAATCACTTTTAAACCCATTTCCACCTTTTTTTCCCTTCTCTTCCTCTTACTTTTTTTTCACGTTTTTTTACGTTTTTCTCCTTTTCGCCTCTTTTCTGGGCGTATTATTCTTCTTTTTCTTCTTTTTTTTCGTCTAATGCATACCCCATCAGTGCAGCAATGCTTATTCAATACCGCCAGCAGATGGAGACACTGGGGGATAATTTTCTAAGGATTTATACTGATTTTTCCTGTCTGAATTTGTCGCACAGAAAGTTGCAGGCCAAATATGTGTGACATTTCTGCGACTTTAGCTTCTAGAGCATTTTTACAACATTATACATAGGTGCTGAATACATAAAAAGCGACTGTTCAGCGACAGACAAGTCGCATCGGCTGAAAGTAGGCCAGAATGTCAGTCCATGTTGGAGCAGGTTTAGATACAGTCTAAAGCATAGATCTCAAAGTCTGTGCACAGAATTTAGCAAGGGCCTCGCACCTTCTGATGCATCAGGTAGGTGCACAATAGCATAGCCTAACCCTCTGTACTTTGGTCTATATTGATGCGGGACATAGACAGCCAGCTGATGACCAATCCATTAGTGCAATGGATGGCTGGAAGCATTTGTCTTTGCCTTTGCAATACCACAGAAGCAATGCATGGTCAATGTACAGCAATGACACACCTGTGTGAACAGCCAGGAGACCCCCCCCCATGTTATGTTACATAGTTACATAGTTAGTACGGTCGAAAAAAGACATATGTCCATCACGTTCAACCAGGGAATTAAGGGGTAGGGGTGTGGCGCGATATTGGGGAAGGGATGAGATTTTATATTTCTTCATAAGCATTAATCTTATTTTGTCAATTAGGAACATTCAGCACCCACCCGCTATCAAGGCAGCTGCCTATCATGTCATGCCCTACCTGCACAGGTGTGCTGGCTACTCAAATGATCCAATTAAGGAGGCCATTTAGTCAGCAGCAGCAGAAGTCCTGTGCCTGGACGCTCCAACAGGGGCCAGAA
>NW_026609334.1:0-34488 GCF_029499605.1 Hyla sarda
GAGCGGTGGTAAATGTTATTAGGATATAAATATAGAATACAGGGTGCCCACCTACTAATATATATCCTAATATTGTATAAAGAGCGATGGTAAATGTTATTAGGATATAAATATAGAATACAGGGTGCCCACCTACTAATATATATCCTAATATTGTATAAAGAGCGGTGGTAAAATGTTATTAGGATATAAATATAGAATACAGGGTGCCCACCTACTAATATATATCCTAATATTGTATAAAGAGCGATGGTAAAATGTTATTAGGATATAAATATAGAATACAGGGTGCCCACCTACTAATATAGATCCTAATATTGTATAAAGAGCGATGGTAAAATGTTATTAGGATATAAATATAGAATACAGGGTGCCCACCTACTAATATAGATCCTAATATTGTATAAAGAGCGATGGTAAATGTTATTAGGATATAAATATAGAATACAGGGTGCCCACCTACTAATATATATCCTAATATTGTATAAAGAGCGGTGGTAAAATGTTATTAGGATATAAATATAGAATACAGGGTGCCCACCTACTAATATATATCCTAATATTGTATAAAGAGCGGTTGGTATAATGTTATTAGGATATAAATATAGAATACAGGGTGCCCACCTACTAATATATATCCTAATATTGTATAAAGAGCGGTGGTAAAATGTTATTAGGATATAAATATAGAATACAGGGTGCCCACCTACTAATATACATCCTAATATTGTATAAAGAGCGGTGGTAAAATGTTATTAGGATATAAATATAGAATACAGGGTGCCCACCTACTAATATATATCCTAATATTATATAAAGAGCGGTGGTAAATGTTATTAGGATATAAATATAGAGTACAGGGTGCCCACCTACTAATATATATCCTAATATTGTATAAAGAGCGGTGGTAAATGTTATTAGGATATAAATATAGAATACAGGGTGCCCACCTACTAATATATATCCTAATATTATATAAAGAGCGGTGGTAAAATGTTATTAGGATATAAATATAGAATACAGGGTGCCCACCTACTAATATATATCCTAATATTGTATAAAGAGCGGTGGTAAATGTTATTAGGATATAAATATAGAATACAGGGTGCCCACCTACTAATATATATCCTAATATTATATAAAGAGCGATGGTAAAATGTTATTAGGATATAAATATAGAGTACAGGGTGCCCACCTACTAATATACATCCTAATATTGTATAAAGAGCGGTGGTAAATGTTATTAGGATATAAATATAGAGTACAGGGTGCCCACCTACTAATATACATCCTAATATTATATAAAGAGCGGTGGTAAAATGTTATTAGGATATAAATATAGAGTACAGGGTGCCCACCTACTAATATATATCCTAATATTATATAAAGAGCGGTGGTAAAATGTTATTAGGATATAAATATAGAGTACAGGGTGCCCACCTACTAATATATATCCTAATATTATATAAAGAGCGGTGGTAAATGTTATTAGGATATAAATATAGAATACAGGGTGCCCACCTACTAATATACATCCTAATATTGTATAAAGAGCGGTGGTAAATGTTATTAGGATATAAATATAGAATACAGGGTGCCCACCTACTAATATAGATCCTAATATTGTATAAAGAAGCGGTGGTAAATGTTATTAGGATATAAATATAGAGTACAGGGTGCCCACCTACTAATATACATCCTAATATTGTATAAAGAGCGGTGGTAAATGTTATTAGGATATAAATATAGAGTACAGGGTGCCCACCTACTAATATATATCCTAATATTGTATAAAGAGCGGTGGTAAATGTTATTAGGATATAAATATAGAATACAGGGTGCCCACCTACATATATATATCCTAATATTGTATAAAGAGCGATGGTAAAATGTTATTAGGATATAAATATAGAATACAGGGTGCCCACCTACTAATATATATCCTAATATTGTATAAAGAGCGATGGTAAAATGTTATTAGGATATAAATATAGAGTACAGGGTGCCCACCTACTAATATACATCCTAATATTGTATAAAGAGCGGTGGTAAATGTTATTAGGATATAAATATAGAATACAGGGTGCCCACCTACTAATATATATCCTAATATTGTATAAAGAGCGGTGGTAAATGTTATTAGGATATAAATATAGAATACAGGGTGCCCACCTACTAATATATCTCCTAATATTGTATAAAGAGCGATGGTAAAATGTTATTAGGATATAAATATAGAATACAGGGTGCCCACCTACTAATATACATCCTAATATTGTATAAAGAGCGGTGGTAAATGTTATTAGGATATAAATATAGAGTACAGGGTGCCCACCTACTAATATATATCCTAATATTGTATAAAGAGCGGTGGTAAAATGTTATTAGGATATAAATATAGAGTACAGGGTGCCCACCTACTAATATATATCCTAATATTGTATAAAGAGCGGTGGTAAATGTTATTAGGATATAATATAGAATACAGGGTGCCCACCTACTAATATATATCCTAATATTATATAAAGAGCGATGGTAAATGTTATTAGGATATAAATATAGAATACAGGGTGCCCACCTACTAATATATATCCTAATATTATATAAAGAGCGGTGGTAAATGTTATAGGATATAAATATAGAATACAGGGTGCCCACCTACTAATATATATCCTAATATTGTATAAAGAGCGGTGGTAAATGTTATTAGGATATAAATATAGAATACAGGGTGCCCACCTACTAATATACATCCTAATATTATATAAAGAGCGGTGGTAAATGTTATTAGGATATAAATATAGAGTACAGGGTGCCCACCTACTAATATATATCCTAATATTGTATAAAGAGCGGTGGTAAATGTTATTAGGATATAAATATAGAATACAGGGTGCCCACCTACTAATATACATCCTAATATTGTATAAAGAGCGATGGTAAATGTTATTAGGATATAAATATAGAATACAGGGTGCCCACCTACTAATATACATCCTAATATTGTATAAAGAGCGGTGGTAAAATGTTATTAGGATATAAATATAGAATACAGGGTGCCCACCTACTAATATATATCCTAATATTATATAAAGAGCGGTGGTAAATGTTATTAGGATATAAATATAGAATACAGGGTGCCCACCTACTAATATATATCCTAATATTATATAAAGAGCGGTGGTAAATGTTATTAGGATATAAATATAGAATACAGGGTGCCCACCTACTAATATACATCCTAATATTGTATAAAGAGCGGTGGTAAATGTTATTAGGATATAATATAGAGTACAGGGTGCCCACCTACTAATATATATCCTAATATTATATAAAGAGCGGTGGTAAAATGTTATTAGGATATAAATATAGAATACAGGGTGCCCACCTACTAATATACATCCTAATATTGTATAAAGAGCGGTGGTAAATGTTATTAGGATATAAATATAGAATACAGGGTGCCCACCTACTAATATATATCCTAATATTGTATAAAGAGCGATGGTAAATGTTATTAGGATATAAATATAGAATACAGGGTGCCCACCTACTAATATATATCCTAATATTGTATAAAGAGCGGTGGTAAAATGTTATTAGGATATAAATATAGAATACAGGGTGCCCACCTACTAATATACATCCTAATATTGTATAAAGAGCGGTGGTAAATGTTATTAGGATATAAATATAGAATACAGGGTGCCCACCTACTAATATATATCCTAATATTGTATAAAGAGCGATGGTAAATGTTATTAGGATATAAATATAGAGTACAGGGTGCCCACCTACTAATATATATCCTAATATTGTATAAAGAGCGGTGGTAAAATGTTATTAGGATATAAATATAGAGTACAGGGTGCCCACCTACTAATATATATCCTAATATTGTATAAAGAGCGGTGGTAAAATGTTATTAGGATATAAATATAGAGTACAGGGTGCCCACCTACTAATATACATCCTAATATTGTATAAAGAGCGGTGGTAAATGTTATTAGGATATAAATATAGAATACAGGGTGCCCACCTACTAATATACATCCTAATATTGTATAAAGAGCGGTGGTAAATGTTATTAGGATATAAATATAGAATACAGGGTGCCCACCTACTAATATATATCCTAATATTGTATAAAGAGCGATGGTAAATGTTATTAGGATATAAATATAGAATACAGGGTGCCCACCTACTAATATACATCCTAATATTGTATAAAGAGCGGTGGTAAATGTTATTAGGATATAAATATAGAATACAGGGTGCCCACCTACTAATATATATCCTAATATTATATAAAGAGCGGTGGTAAATGTTATTAGGATATAAATATAGAATACAGGGTGCCCACCTACTAATATATATCCTAATATTATATAAAGAGCGGTGGTAAATGTTATTAGGATATAAATATAGAATACAGGGTGCCCACCTACTAATATATATCCTAATATTGTATAAAGAGCGGTGGTAAAATGTTATTAGGATATAAATATAGAATACAGGGTGCCCACCTACTAATATATATCCTAATATTGTATAAAGAGCGGTGGTAAATGTTATTAGGATATAAATATAGAGTACAGGGTGCCCACCTACTAATATATATCCTAATATTGTATAAAGAGCGATGGTAAATGTTATTAGGATATAAATATAGAATACAGGGTGCCCACCTACTAATATATATCCTAATATTGTATAAAGAGCGATGGTAAATGTTATTAGGATATAAATATAGAATACAGGGTGCCCACCTACTAATATACATCCTAATATTGTATAAAGAGCGGTGGTAAATGTTATTAGGATATAAATATAGAATACAGGGTGCCCACCTACTAATATACATCCTAATATTGTATAAAGAGCGGTGGTAAAATGTTATTAGGATATAAATATATAGTACAGGGTGCCCACCTACTAATATATATCCTAATATTGTATAAAGAGCGGTGGTAAATGTTATTAGGATATAAATATAGAATACAGGGTGCCCACCTACTAATATATATCCTAATATTGTATAAAGAGCGGTGGTAAATGTTATTAGGATATAAATATAGAATACAGGGTGCCCACCTACTAATATACATCCTAATATTATATAAAGAGCGGTGGTAAAATGTTATTAGGATATAAATATAGAGTACAGGGTGCCCACCTACATATATATATCCTAATATTGTATAAAGAGCGGTGGTAAATGTTATTAGGATATAAATATAGAATACAGGGTGCCCACCTACTAATATATATCCTAATATTGTATAAAGAGCGGTGGTAAATGTTATTAGGATATAAATATAGAATACAGGGTGCCCACCTACTAATATATATCCTAATATTATATAAAGAGCGGTGGTAAATGTTATTAGGGTATAAATATATAGTACAGGGTGCCCACCTACTAATATACATCCTAATATTGTATAAAGAGCGGTGGTAAATGTTATTAGGATATAATATAGAGTACAGGGTGCCCACCTACTAATATATATCCTAATATTGTATAAAGAGCGGTGGTAAATGTTATTAGGATATAAATATAGAATACAGGGTGCCCACCTACTAATATATATCCTAATATTGTATAAAGAGCGGTGGTAAAATGTTATAAATAACATTTACCATCGCTCTTTATACAATATTAGGATGTATATTAGTAGGTGGGCACCCTGTATTCTATATTTATATCCTAATAACATTTACCACCGCTCTTTATACAATATTAGGATGTATATTAGTAGGTGGGCACCCTGTACTATATATTTATATCCTAATAACATTTACCATCGCTCTTTATACAATATTAGGATGTATATTAGTAGGTGGGCACCCTGTATTCTATATTTATATCCTAATAACATTTACCACCGCTCTTTATACAATATTAGGATATATATTAGTAGGTGGGCACCCTGTATTCTATATTTATATCCTAATAACATTTACCACCGCTCTTTATACAATATTAGGATATATATTAGTAGGTGGGCACCCTGTATTCTATATTTATATCCTAATAACATTTACCACCGCTCTTTATACAATATTAGGATGTATATTAGTAGGTGGGCACCCTGTATTCTATATTATATCCTAATAACATTTACCACCGCTCTTTATACAATATTAGGATATATATTAGTAGGTGGGCACCCTGTACTCTATATTTATATCCTAATAACATTTACCACCGCTCTTTATACAATATTAGGATATATATTAGTAGGTGGGCACCCTGTATTCTATATTATATCCTAATAACATTTACCACCGCTCTTTATACAATATTAGGATATATATTAGTAGGTGGGCACCCTGTATTCTATATTTATATCTTAATAACATTTTACCACCGCTCTTTATATAATATTAGGATGTATATTAGTAGGTGGGCACCCTGTATTCTATATTTATATCCTAATAACATTTACCACCGCTCTTTATACAATATTAGGATATATATTAGTAGGTGGGCACCCTGTACTCTATATTTATATCCTAATAACATTTACCATCGCTCTTTATACAATATTAGGATGTATATTAGTAGGTGGGCACCCTGTATTCTATATTTATATCCTAATAACATTTACCACCGCTCTTTATATAATATTAGGATATATATTAGTAGGTGGGCACCCTGTATTCTATATTTATATCCTAATAACATTTACCACCGCTCTTTATATAATATTAGGATATATATTAGTAGGTGGGCACCCTGTACTCTATATTTATATCCTAATAACATTTACCACCGCTCTTTATACAATATTAGGATATATATTAGTAGGTGGGCACCCTGTACTCTATATTTATATCCTAATAACATTTACCACCTCTCTTTATACAATATTAGGATATATATTAGTAGGTGGGCACCCTGTACTCTATATTTATATCCTAATAACATTTACCACCTCTCTTTATACAATATTAGGATATATATTAGTAGGTGGGCACCCTGTACTCTATATTTATATCCTAATAACATTTACCACCGCTCTTTATACAATATTAGGATATATATTAGTAGGTGGGCACCCTGTACTCTATATTTATATCCTAATAACATTTACCACCGCTCTTTATACAATATTAGGATGTATATTAGTAGGTGGGCACCCTGTATTCTATATTTATATCCTAATAACATTTACCACCGCTCTTTATACAATATTAGGATATATATTAGTAGGTGGGCACCCTGTACTCTATATTTATATCCTAATAACATTTTACCACCGCTCTTTATACAATATTAGGATATATATTAGTAGGTGGGCACCCTGTACTCTATATTTATATCCTAATAACATTTACCATCGCTCTTTATACAATATTAGGATGTATATTAGTAGGTGGGCACCCTGTACTCTATATTTATATCCTAATAACATTTACCATCGCTCTTTATACAATATTAGGATGTATATTAGTAGGTGGGCACCCTGTACTCTATATTTATATCCTAATAACATTTTACCACCGCTCTTTATATAATATTAGGATGTATATTAGTAGGTGGGCACCCTGTACTCTATATTTATATCCTAATAACATTTACCATCGCTCTTTATACAATATTAGGATCTATATTAGTAGGTGGGCACCCTGTACTCTATATTTATATCCTAATAACATTTACCATCGCTCTTTATACAATATTAGGATGTATATTAGTAGGTGGGCACCCTGTATTCTATATTTATATCCTAATAACATTTACCACCGCTCTTTATACAATATTAGGATATATATTAGTAGGTGGGCACCCTGTACTCTATATTTATATCCTAATAACATTTACCATCGCTCTTTATACAATATTAGGATGTATATTAGTAGGTGGGCACCCTGTATTCTATATTTATATCCTAATAACATTTACCACCGCTCTTTATATAATATTAGGATATATATTAGTAGGTGGGCACCCTGTATTCTATATTTATATCCTAATAACATTTACCACCGCTCTTTATACAATATTAGGATGTATATTAGTAGGTGGGCACCCTGTATTCTATATTTATATCCTAATAACATTTACCACCGCTCTTTATACAATATTAGGATATATATTAGTAGGTGGGCACCCTGTACTCTATATTTATATCCTAATAACATTTACCACCTCTCTTTATACAATATTAGGATATATATTAGTAGGTGGGCACCCTGTACTCTATATTTATATCCTAATAACATTTACCACCGCTCTTTATACAATATTAGGATGTATATTAGTAGGTGGGCACCCTGTACTCTATATTTATATCCTAATAACATTTACCACCGCTCTTTATACAATATTAGGATGTATATTAGTAGGTGGGCACCCTGTACTATATATTTATATCCTAATAACATTTACCACCGCTCTTTATACAATATTAGGATCTATATTAGTAGGTGGGCACCCTGTACTCTATATTTATATCCTAATAACATTTACCACCGCTCTTTATACAATATTAGGATATATATTAGTAGGTGGGCACCCTGTACTCTATATTTATATCCTAATAACATTTACCACCTCTCTTTATACAATATTAGGATATATATTAGTAGGTGGGCACCCTGTACTCTATATTTATATCCTAATAACATTTACTACCGCTCTTTATACAATATTAGGATGTATATTAGTAGGTGGGCACCCTGTACTCTATATTTATATCCTAATAACATTTACCACCGCTCTTTATACAATATTAGGATGTATATTAGTAGGTGGGCACCCTGTACTATATATTTATATCCTAATAACATTTACCACCGCTCTTTATACAATATTAGGATGTATATTAGTAGGTGGGCACCCTGTACTATATATTTATATCCTAATAACATTTACCATCGCTCTTTATACAATATTAGGATGTATATTAGTAGGTGGGCACCCTGTATTCTATATTTATATCCTAATAACATTTACCACCGCTCTTTATACAATATTAGGATGTATATTAGTAGGTGGGCACCCTGTATTCTATATTTATATCCTAATAACATTTTACCACCGCTCTTTATATAATATTAGGATGTATATTAGTAGGTGGGCACCCTGTACTCTATATTTATATCCTAATAACATTTACCATCGCTCTTTATACAATATTAGGATCTATATTAGTAGGTGGGCACCCTGTACTCTATATTTATATCCTAATAACATTTACCATCGCTCTTTATACAATATTAGGATGTATATTAGTAGGTGGGCACCCTGTACTCTATATTTATATCCTAATAACATTTACCATCGCTCTTTATACAATATTAGGATGTATATTAGTAGGTGGGCACCCTGTACTCTATATTTATATCCTAATAACATTTTACCACCGCTCTTTATATAATATTAGGATGTATATTAGTAGGTGGGCACCCTGTACTCTATATTTATATCCTAATAACATTTACCATCGCTCTTTATACAATATTAGGATCTATATTAGTAGGTGGGCACCCTGTACTCTATATTTATATCCTAATAACATTTACCATCGCTCTTTATACAATATTAGGATGTATATTAGTAGGTGGGCACCCTGTATTCTATATTTATATCCTAATAACATTTACCACCGCTCTTTATACAATATTAGGATATATATTAGTAGGTGGGCACCCTGTACTCTATATTTATATCCTAATAACATTTTACCACCGCTCTTTATACAATATTAGGATATATATTAGTAGGTGGGCACCCTGTACTCTATATTTATATCCTAATAACATTTACCACCGCTCTTTATATAATATTAGGATGTATATTAGTAGGTGGGCACCCTGTACTCTATATTTATATCCTAATAACATTTACCATCGCTCTTTATACAATATTAGGATCTATATTAGTAGGTGGGCACCCTGTACTCTATATTTATATCCTAATAACATTTACCATCGCTCTTTATACAATATTAGGATGTATATTAGTAGGTGGGCACCCTGTATTCTATATTTATATCCTAATAACATTTACCACCGCTCTTTATACAATATTAGGATATATATTAGTAGGTGGGCACCCTGTACTCTATATTTATATCCTAATAACATTTACCACCGCTCTTTATACAATATTAGGATGTATATTAGTAGGTGGGCACCCTGTATTCTATATTTATATCCTAATAACATTTTACCACCGCTCTTTATACAATATTAGGATATATATTAGTAGGTGGGCACCCTGTACTCTATATTTATATCCTAATAACATTTACCACCGCTCTTTATACAATATTAGGATGTATATTAGTAGGTGGGCACCCTGTATTCTATATTTATATCCTAATAACATTTACCACCGCTCTTTATACAATATTAGGATATATATTAGTAGGTGGGCACCCTGTACTCTATATTTATACCCTAATAACATTTTACCACCGCTCTTTATACAATATTAGGATATATATTAGTAGGTGGGCACCCTGTATTCTATATTTATATCCTAATAACATTTACCACCGCTCTTTATACAATATTAGGATGTATATTAGTAGGTGGGCACCCTGTACTCTATATTTATATCCTAATAACATTTTACCACCGCTCTTTATATAATATTAGGATGTATATTAGTAGGTGGGCACCCTGTATTCTATATTTATATCCTAATAACATTTACCATCGCTCTTTATACAATATTAGGGTCTATATTAGTAGGTGGGCACCCTGTACTATATATTTATATCCTAATAACATTTTACCATCGCTCTTTATACAATATTAGGATCTATATTAGTAGGTGGGCACCCTGTATTCTATATTTATATCCTAATAACATTTACCACCGCTCTTTATACAATATTAGGATGTATATTAGTAGGTGGGCACCCTGTACTCTATATTTATATCCTAATAACATTTACCACCGCTCTTTATACAATATTAGGATCTATATTAGTAGGTGGGCACCCTGTATTCTATATTTATATCCTAATAACATTTACCACCGCTCTTTATACAATATTAGGATCTATATTAGTAGGTGGGCACCCTGTATTCTATATTTATATCCTAATAACATTTACCATCGCTCTTTATACAATATTAGGATATATATTAGTAGGTGGGCACCCTGTATTCTATATTTATATCCTAATAACATTTACCACCGCTCTTTATACAATATTAGGATATATATTAGTAGGTGGGCACCCTGTACTCTATATTTATATCCTAATAACATTTTACCACCGCTCTTTATATAATATTAGGATCTATATTAGTAGGTGGGCACCCTGTATTCTATATTTATATCCTAATAACATTTACCACCGCTCTTTATACAATATTAGGATGTATATTAGTAGGTGGGCACCCTGTACTCTATATTTATATCCTAATAACATTTTACCACCGCTCTTTATATAATATTAGGATGTATATTAGTAGGTGGGCACCCTGTATTCTATATTTATATCCTAATAACATTTACCACCGCTCTTTATACAATATTAGGATGTATATTAGTAGGTGGGCACCCTGTATTCTATATTTATATCCTAATAACATTTACCACCGCTCTTTATACAATATTAGGATGTATATTAGTAGGTGGGCACCCTGTATTCTATATTTATATCCTAATAACATTTACCACCGCTCTTTATATAATATTAGGATATATATTAGTAGGTGGGCACCCTGTACTCTATATTTATATCCTAATAACATTTACCATCGCTCTTTATACAATATTAGGATCTATATTAGTAGGTGGGCACCCTGTACTATATATTTATATCCTAATAACATTTACCACCGCTCTTTATACAATATTAGGATATATATTAGTAGGTGGGCACCCTGTACTCTATATTTATATCCTAATAACATTTTACCACCGCTCTTTATACAATATTAGGATATATATTAGTAGGTGGGCACCCTGTATTCTATATTTATATCCTAATAACATTTACCACCGCTCTTTATACAATATTAGGATCTATATTAGTAGGTGGGCACCCTGTATTCTATATTTATATCCTAATAACATTTACCACCGCTCTTTATACAATATTAAGATATATATTAGTAGGTGGGCACCCTGTATTCTATATTTATACCCTAATAACATTTACCACCGCTCTTTATACAATATTAGGATGTATATTAGTAGGTGGGCACCCTGTACTATATATTTATATCCTAATAACATTTTACCATCGCTCTTTATATAATATTAGGATATATATTAGTAGGTGGGCACCCTGTATTTTATATTTATATCCTAATAACATTTACCATCGCTCTTTATATAATATTAGGATATATATTAGTAGGTGGGCACCCTGTATTCTATATTTATATCCTAATAACATTTACCACCGCTCTTTATACAATATTAGGATCTATATTAGTAGGTGGGCACCCTGTATTCTATATTTATATCCTAATAACATTTTACCACCGCTCTTTATACAATATTAGGATATATATTAGTACGTGGGCACCCTGTATTCTATATTTATATCCTAATAACATTTTACCACCGCTCTTTATACAATATTAGGATGTATATTAGTAGGTGGGCACCCTGTACTCTATATTTATATCCTAATAACATTTACCACCGCTCTTTATACAATATTAGGATATATATTAGTAGGTGGGCACCCTGTATTCTATATTTATATCCTAATAACATTTACCACCGCTCTTTATACAATATTAGGATCTATATTAGTAGGTGGGCACCCTGTATTCTATATTTATACCCTAATAACATTTACCACCGCTCTTTATACAATATTAGGATCTATATTAGTAGGTGGGCACCCTGTATTCTATATTTATATCCTAATAACATTTACCACCGCTCTTTATACAATATTAGGATATATATTAGTAGGTGGGCACCCTGTATTCTATATTTATATCCTAATAACATTTTACCACCGCTCTTTATACAATATTAGGATGTATATTAGTAGGTGGGCACCCTGTATTCTATATTTATATCCTAATAACATTTACCACCGCTCTTTATATAATATTAGGATGTATATTAGTAGGTGGGCACCCTGTATTCTATATTTATATCCTAATAACATTTACCACCGCTCTTTATACAATATTAGGATCTATATTAGTAGGTGGGCACCCTGTACTCTATATTTATATCCTAATAACATTTACCACCGCTCTTTATATAATATTAGGATATATATTAGTAGGTGGGCACCCTGTATTCTATATTTATATCCTAATAACATTTACCACCGCTCTTTATATAATATTAGGATATATATTAGTAGGTGGGCACCCTGTACTCTATATTTATATCCTAATAACATTTACCACCGCTCTTTATACAATATTAGGATATATATTAGTAGGTGGGCACCCTGTATTCTATATTTATATCCTAATAACATTTACCATCGCTCTTTATACAATATTAGGATGTATATTAGTAGGTGGGCACCCTGTATTCTATATTTATATCCTAATAACATTTACCATCGCTCTTTATACAATATTAGGATGTATATTAGTAGGTGGGCACCCTGTATTCTATATTTATATCCTAATAACATTTACCACCGCTCTTTACACAATATTAGGATATATATTAGTAGGTGGGCACCCTGTACTCTATATTTATATCCTAATAACATTTTACCACTGCTCTTTATACAATATTAGGATATATATTAGTAGGTGGGCACCCTGTATTCTATATTTATATCCTAATAACATTTACCACCGCTCTTTATACAATATTAGGATATATATTAGTAGGTGGGCACCCTGTATTCTATATTATATCCTAATAACATTTACCACCGCTCTTTATACAATATTAGGATATATATTAGTAGGTGGGCACCCTGTACTCTATATTTATATCCTAATAACATTTACCACCGCTCTTTATACAATATTAGGATATATATTAGTAGGTGGGCACCCTGTACTCTATATTTATATCCTAATAACATTTTACCATCGCTCTTTATACAATATTAGGATATATATTAGTAGGTGGGCACCCTGTACTCTATATTATATCCTAATAACATTTACCATCGCTCTTTATACAATATTAGGATATATATTAGTAGGTGGGCACCCTGTACTCTATATTTATATCCTAATAACATTTTACCATCGCTCTTTATACAATATTAGGATATATATTAGTAGGTGGGCACCCTGTACTCTATATTTATATCCTAATAACATTTTACCACCGCTCTTTATATAATATTAGGATATATATTAGTAGGTGGGCACCCTGTATTTTATATTTATATCCTAATAACATTTACCATCGCTCTTTATATAATATTAGGATATATATTAGTAGGTGGGCACCCTGTATTCTATATTTATATCCTAATAACATTTACCACCGCTCTTTATACAATATTAGGATATATATTAGTAGGTGGGCACCCTGTATTCTATATTTATATCCTAATAACATTTACCACCGCTCTTTATACAATATTAGGATATATATTAGTAGGTGGGCACCCTGTACTCTATATTATATCCTAATAACATTTACCACCGCTCTTTATACAATATTAGGATATATATTAGTAGGTGGGCACCCTGTATTCTATATTTATATCCTAATAACATTTACCATCGCTCTTTATACAATATTAGGATATATATTAGTAGGTGGGCACCCTGTATTCTATATTTATATCCTAATAACATTTACCACCGCTCTTTATACAATATTAGGATCTATATTAGTAGGTGGGCACCCTGTATTCTATATTTATATCCTAATAACATTTACCACCGCTCTTTATACAATATTAGGATATATATTAGTAGGTGGGCACCCTGTATTCTATATTTATATCCTAATAACATTTTACCACCGCTCTTTATACAATATTAGGATGTATATTAGTAGGTGGGCACCCTGTACTCTATATTTATATCCTAATAACATTTTACCACCGCTCTTTATACAATATTAGGATCTATATTAGTAGGTGGGCACCCTGTATTCTATATTTATATCCTAATAACATTTTACCACCGCTCTTTATACAATATTAGGATATATATTAGTAGGTGGGCACCCTGTACTCTATATTTATATCCTAATAACATTTACCACCGCTCTTTATATAATATTAGGATATATATTAGTAGGTGGGCACCCTGTATTCTATATTTATATCCTAATAACATTTTACCACCGCTCTTTATACAATATTAGGATATATATTAGTAGGTGGGCACCCTGTATTCTATATTTATATCCTAATAACATTTACCATCGCTCTTTATACAATATTAGGATGTATATTAGTAGGTGGGCACCCTGTATTCTATATTTATATCCTAATAACATTTACCACCGCTCTTTATACAATATTAGGATATATATTAGTAGGTGGGCACCCTGTACTCTATATTTATATCCTAATAACATTTTACCACCGCTCTTTATACAATATTAGGATGTATATTAGTAGGTGGGCACCCTGTATTCTATATTTATATCCTAATAACATTATACCACCGCTCTTTATACAATATTAGGATGTATATTAGTAGGTGGGCACCCTGTACTCTATATTTATATCCTAATAACATTTTACCACCGCTCTTTATATAATATTAGGATATATATTAGTAGGTGGGCACCCTGTACTCTATATTTATATCCTAATAACATTTACCACCGCTCTTTATACAATATTAGGATGTATATTAGTAGGTGGGCACCCTGTATTCTATATTTATATCCTAATAACATTTACCATCGCTCTTTATACAATATTAGGATATATATTAGTAGGTGGGCACCCTGTACTCTATATTTATATCCTAATAACATTTTACCACCGCTCTTTATACAATATTAGGATATATATTAGTAGGTGGGCACCCTGTACTCTATATTTATATCCTAATAACATTTACCACCGCTCTTTATACAATATTAGGATATATATTAGTAGGTGGGCACCCTGTATTCTATATTTATATCCTAATAACATTTACCACCGCTCTTTATATAATATTAGGATATATATTAGTAGGTGGGCACCCTGTACTCTATATTTATATCCTAATAACATTTTACCACCGCTCTTTATATAATATTAGGATGTATATTAGTAGGTGGGCACCCTGTACTCTATATTTATATCCTAATAACATTTACCACCGCTCTTTATATAATATTAGGATATATATTAGTAGGTGGGCACCCTGTATTCTATATTTATATCCTAATAACATTTACCATCGCTCTTTATACAATATTAGGATATATATTAGTAGGTGGGCACCCTGTATTCTATATTTATATCCTATTAACATTTACCATCGCTCTTTATACAATATTAGGGTCTATATTAGTAGGTGGGCACCCTGTATTCTATATTTATATCCTAATAACATTTACCACCGCTCTTTATACAATATTAGGATATATATTAGTAGGTGGGCACCCTGTACTCTATATTATATCCTAATAACATTTACCACCGCTCTTTATACAATATTAGGATCTATATTAGTAGGTGGGCACCCTGTATTCTATATTTATATCCTAATAACATTTTACCACCGCTCTTTATACAATATTAGGATATATATTAGTAGGTGGGCACCCTGTATTCTATATTTATATCCTAATAACATTTTACCACCGCTCTTTATACAATATTAGGATATATATTAGTAGGTGGGCACCCTGTATTCTATATTTATATCCTAATATTTTACCACCGCTCTTTATACAATATTAGGATATATATTAGTAGGTGGGCACCCTGTACTCTATATTATATCCTAATAACATTTTACCACCGCTCTTTATACAATATTAGGATATATATTAGTAGGTGGGCACCCTGTATTCTATATTTATATCCTAATATTTTACCACCGCTCTTTATATAATATTAGGATGTATATTAGTAGGTGGGCACCCTGTATTCTATATTATATCCTAATAACATTTTACCACCGCTCTTTATATAATATTAGGATGTATATTAGTAGGTGGGCACCCTGTATTCTATATTTATATCCTAATAACATTTACCACCGCTCTTTATATAATATTAGGATATATATTAGTAGGTGGGCACCCTGTATTCTATATTTATATCCTAATAACATTTACCATCGCTCTTTATACAATATTAGGATATATATTAGTAGGTGGGCACCCTGTATTCTATATTTATATCCTAATAACATTTACCACCGCTCTTTATACAATATTAGGATATATATTAGTAGGTGGGCACCCTGTACTCTATATTATATCCTAATAACATTTACCACCGCTCTTTATACAATATTAGGATATATATTAGTAGGTGGGCACCCTGTATTCTATATTTATATCCTAATAACATTTTACCACCGCTCTTTATACAATATTAGGATATATATTAGTAGGTGGGCACCCTGTACTCTATATTTATATCCTAATAACATTTACCACCGCTCTTTATACAATATTAGGATATATATTAGTAGGTGGGCACCCTGTATTCTATATTTATATCCTAATAACATTTACCACCGCTCTTTATACAATATTAGGATATATATTAGTAGGTGGGCACCCTGTACTCTATATTATATCCTAATAACATTTACCACCGCTCTTTATACAATATTAGGATATATATTAGTAGGTGGGCACCCTGTATTCTATATTTATATCCTAATAACATTTACCACCGCTCTTTATACAATATTAGGATATATATTAGTAGGTGGGCACCCTGTATTCTATATTTATATCCTAATAACATTTACCACCGCTCTTTATATAATATTAGGATATATATTAGTAGGTGGGCACCCTGTATTCTATATTTATATCCTAATAACATTTTACCACCGCTCTTTATACAATATTAGGATATATATTAGTAGGTGGGCACCCTGTACTCTATATTTATATCCTAATAACATTTTACCACCGCTCTTTATACAATATTAGGATATATATTAGTAGGTGGGCACCCTGTACTCTATATTTATATCCTAATAACATTTACCACCGCTCTTTATACAATATTAGGATCTATATTAGTAGGTGGGCACCCTGTATTCTATATTTATATCCTAATAACATTTTACCACCGCTCTTTATACAATATTAGGATATATATTAGTAGGTGGGCACCCTGTACTCTATATTTATATCCTAATAACATTTTACCACCGCTCTTTATACAATATTAGGATATATATTAGTAGGTGGGCACCCTGTATTCTATATTTATATCCTAATAACATTTACCACCGCTCTTTATACAATATTAGGATATATATTAGTAGGTGGGCACCCTGTACTCTATATTTATATCCTAATAACATTTACCACCGCTCTTTATACAATATTAGGATCTATATTAGTAGGTGGGCACCCTGTATTCTATATTTATATCCTAATAACATTTACCACCGCTCTTTATACAATATTAGGATATATATTAGTAGGTGGGCACCCTGTATTCTATATTTATATCCTAATAACATTTTACCACCGCTCTTTATACAATATTAGGATCTATATTAGTAGGTGGGCACCCTGTATTCTATATTTATATCCTAATAACATTTTACCACCGCTCTTTATACAATATTAGGATATATATTAGTAGGTGGGCACCCTGTACTCTATATTTATATCCTAATAACATTTTACCACCGCTCTTTATACAATATTAGGATATATATTAGTAGGTGGGCACCCTGTATTCTATATTTATATCCTAATAACATTTACCACCGCTCTTTATACAATATTAGGATATATATTAGTAGGTGGGCACCCTGTATTCTATATTTATATCCTAATAACATTTTACCACCGCTCTTTATACAATATTAGGATATATATTAGTAGGTGGGCACCCTGTATTCTATATTTATATCCTAATAACATTTTACCACCGCTCTTTATACAATATTAGGATATATATTAGTAGGTGGGCACCCTGTATTCTATATTTATATCCTAATAACATTTACCATCGCTCTTTATATAATATTAGGATATATATTAGTAGGTGGGCACCCTGTACTCTATATTTATATCCTAATAACATTTACCACCGCTCTTTATACAATATTAGGATCTATATTAGTAGGTGGGCACCCTGTATTCTATATTTATATCCTAATAACATTTACCACCGCTCTTTATACAATATTAGGATATATATTAGTAGGTGGGCACCCTGTACTCTATATTTATATCCTAATAACATTTACCATCGCTCTTTATACAATATTAGGATGTATATTAGTAGGTGGGCACCCTGTACTCTATATTTATATCCTAATAACATTTACCACCGCTCTTTATACAATATTAGGATATATATTAGTAGGTGGGCACCCTGTATTCTATATTTATATCCTAATAACATTTACCACCGCTCTTTATATAATATTAGGATATATATTAGTAGGTGGGCACCCTGTATTCTATATTTATATCCTAATAACATTTACCACCGCTCTTTATATAATATTAGGATATATATTAGTAGGTGGGCACCCTGTACTCTATATTTATATCCTAATAACATTTACCACCGCTCTTTATACAATATTAGGATATATATTAGTAGGTGGGCACCCTGTACTCTATATTTATATCCTAATAACATTTACCATCGCTCTTTATACAATATTAGGATGTATATTAGTAGGTGGGCACCCTGTACTCTATATTTATATCCTAATAACATTTACCATCGCTCTTTATACAATATTAGGATGTATATTAGTAGGTGGGCACCCTGTACTCTATATTTATATCCTAATAACATTTTACCACCGCTCTTTATATAATATTAGGATGTATATTAGTAGGTGGGCACCCTGTACTCTATATTTATATCCTAATAACATTTACCATCGCTCTTTATACAATATTAGGATCTATATTAGTAGGTGGGCACCCTGTATTCTATATTTATATCCTAATAACATTTACCACCGCTCTTTATACAATATTAGGATATATATTAGTAGGTGGGCACCCTGTACTCTATATTTATATCCTAATAACATTTACCATCGCTCTTTATACAATATTAGGATGTATATTAGTAGGTGGGCACCCTGTATTCTATATTTATATCCTAATAACATTTACCACCGCTCTTTATACAATATTAGGATATATATTAGTAGGTGGGCACCCTGTACTCTATATTTATATCCTAATAACATTTACCACCGCTCTTTATACAATATTAGGATATATATTAGTAGGTGGGCACCCTGTACTCTATATTTATATCCTAATAACATTTACCATCGCTCTTTATACAATATTAGGATGTATATTAGTAGGTGGGCACCCTGTACTCTATATTTATATCCTAATAACATTTACCACCGCTCTTTATACAATATTAGGATATATATTAGTAGGTGGGCACCCTGTACTCTATATTTATATCCTAATAACATTTACCACCGCTCTTTATATAATATTAGGATATATATTAGTAGGTGGGCACCCTGTATTCTATATTTATATCCTAATAACATTTACCACCGCTCTTTATACAATATTAGGATGTATATTAGTAGGTGGGCACCCTGTACTCTATATTTATATCCTAATAACATTTACCACCGCTCTTTATACAATATTAGGATATATATTAGTAGGTGGGCACCCTGTACTCTATATTTATATCCTAATAACATTTACCACCGCTCTTTATACAATATTAGGATGTATATTAGTAGGTGGGCACCCTGTACTCTATATTTATATCCTAATAACATTTACCACCGCTCTTTATACAATATTAGGATGTATATTAGTAGGTGGGCACCCTGTACTCTATATTTATATCCTAATAACATTTACCACCGCTCTTTATACAATATTAGGATATATATTAGTAGGTGGGCACCCTGTACTCTATATTTATATCCTAATAACATTTTACCACCGCTCTTTATACAATATTAGGATATATATTAGTAGGTGGGCACCCTGTACTCTATATTTATATCCTAATAACATTTTACCACCGCTCTTTATACAATATTAGGATATATATTAGTAGGTGGGCACCCTGTATTCTATATTTATATCCTAATAACATTTACCACCGCTCTTTATACAATATTAGGATATATATTAGTAGGTGGGCACCCTGTATTCTATATTTATATCCTAATAACATTTTACCACCGCTCTTTATACAATATTAGGATGTATATTAGTAGGTGGGCACCCTGTACTCTATATTTATATCCTAATAACATTTACCACCGCTCTTTATACAATATTAGGATATATATTAGTAGGTGGGCACCCTGTACTCTATATTTATATCCTAATAACATTTTACCACCGCTCTTTATACAATATTAGGATATATATTAGTAGGTGGGCACCCTGTACTCTATATTTATATCCTAATAACATTTACCACCGCTCTTTATACAATATTAGGATATATATTAGTAGGTGGGCACCCTGTACTCTATATTTATATCCTAATAACATTTACCACCGCTCTTTATACAATATTAGGATATATATTAGTAGGTGGGCACCCTGTACTCTATATTTATATCCTAATAACATTTACCATCGCTCTTTATACAATATTAGGATGTATATTAGTAGGTGGGCACCCTGTATTCTATATTTATATCCTAATAACATTTACCACCGCTCTTTATACAATATTAGGATGTATATTAGTAGGTGGGCACCCTGTACTCTATATTTATATCCTAATAACATTTACCACCGCTCTTTATACAATATTAGGATATATATTAGTAGGTGGGCACCCTGTATTCTATATTTATATCTTAATAACATTTACCACCGCTCTTTATACAATATTAGGATATATATTAGTAGGTGGGCACCCTGTATTCTATATTTATATCCTAATAACATTTACCACCGCTCTTTATACAATATTAGGATGTATATTAGTAGGTGGGCACCCTGTACTCTATATTTATATCCTAATAACATTTACCACCGCTCTTTATATAATATTAGGATGTATATTAGTAGGTGGGCACCCTGTATTCTATATTTATATCCTAATAACATTTACCACCGCTCTTTATACAATATTAGGATGTATATTAGTAGGTGGGCACCCTGTATTCTATATTTATATCCTAATAACATTTACCACCGCTCTTTATACAATATTAGGATATATATTAGTAGGTGGGCACCCTGTACTCTATATTTATATCCTAATAACATTTACCACCGCTCTTTATACAATATTAGGATATATATTAGTAGGTGGGCACCCTGTACTCTATATTTATATCCTAATAACATTTTACCACCGCTCTTTATATAATATTAGGATCTATATTAGTAGGTGGGCACCCTGTATTCTATATTTATATCCTAATAACATTTACCACCGCTCTTTATACAATATTAGGATATATATTAGTAGGTGGGCACCCTGTACTCTATATTTATATCCTAATAACATTTACCACCTCTCTTTATACAATATTAGGATATATATTAGTAGGTGGGCACCCTGTACTCTATATTTATATCCTAATAACATTTACCACCGCTCTTTATACAATATTAGGATGTATATTAGTAGGTGGGCACCCTGTACTCTATATTTATATCCTAATAACATTTACCACCGCTCTTTATACAATATTAGGATATATATTAGTAGGTGGGCACCCTGTATTCTATATTTATATCCTAATAACATTTACCACCGCTCTTTATACAATATTAGGATGTATATTAGTAGGTGGGCACCCTGTACTCTATATTTATATCCTAATAACATTTTACCACCGCTCTTTATATAATATTAGGATGTATATTAGTAGGTGGGCACCCTGTATTCTATATTTATATCCTAATAACATTTACCATCGCTCTTTATACAATATTAGGGTCTATATTAGTAGGTGGGCACCCTGTACTATATATTTATATCCTAATAACATTTTACCATCGCTCTTTATACAATATTAGGATCTATATTAGTAGGTGGGCACCCTGTATTCTATATTTATATCCTAATAACATTTACCACCGCTCTTTATACAATATTAGGATGTATATTAGTAGGTGGGCACCCTGTATTCTATATTTATATCCTAATAACATTTACCACCGCTCTTTATATAATATTAGGATATATATTAGTAGGTGGGCACCCTGTACTCTATATTTATATCCTAATAACATTTACCACCGCTCTTTATACAATATTAGGATCTATATTAGTAGGTGGGCACCCTGTACTCTATATTTATATCCTAATAACATTTTACCACCGCTCTTTATACAATATTAGGATATATATTAGTAGGTGGGCACCCTGTATTCTATATTTATATCCTAATAACATTTACCACCGCTCTTTATACAATATTAGGATCTATATTAGTAGGTGGGCACCCTGTATTCTATATTTATATCCTAATAACATTTACCATCGCTCTTTATACAATATTAGGATATATATTAGTAGGTGGGCACCCTGTATTCTATATTTATATCCTAATAACATTTACCACCGCTCTTTATACAATATTAGGATATATATTAGTAGGTGGGCACCCTGTACTCTATATTTATATCCTAATAACATTTTACCACCGCTCTTTATATAATATTAGGATCTATATTAGTAGGTGGGCACCCTGTATTCTATATTTATATCCTAATAACATTTACCACCGCTCTTTATACAATATTAGGATGTATATTAGTAGGTGGGCACCCTGTACTCTATATTTATATCCTAATAACATTTTACCACCGCTCTTTATATAATATTAGGATGTATATTAGTAGGTGGGCACCCTGTATTCTATATTTATATCCTAATAACATTTACCACCGCTCTTTATACAATATTAGGATGTATATTAGTAGGTGGGCACCCTGTATTCTATATTTATATCCTAATAACATTTACCACCGCTCTTTATACAATATTAGGATGTATATTAGTAGGTGGGCACCCTGTATTCTATATTTATATCCTAATAACATTTACCACCGCTCTTTATATAATATTAGGATATATATTAGTAGGTGGGCACCCTGTACTATATATTTATATCCTAATAACATTTACCATCGCTCTTTATATAATATTAGGATATATATTAGTAGGTGGGCACCCTGTACTATATATTTATATCCTAATAACATTTACCACCGCTCTTTATACAATATTAGGATATATATTAGTAGGTGGGCACCCTGTACTCTATATTTATATCCTAATAACATTTTACCACCGCTCTTTATACAATATTAGGATATATATTAGTAGGTGGGCACCCTGTATTCTATATTTATATCCTAATAACATTTACCACCGCTCTTTATACAATATTAGGATCTATATTAGTAGGTGGGCACCCTGTACTCTATATTTATATCCTAATAACATTTACCACCGCTCTTTATATAATATTAGGATATATATTAGTAGGTGGGCACCCTGTATTCTATATTTATATCCTAATAACATTTACCACCGCTCTTTATACAATATTAGGATATATATTAGTAGGTGGGCACCCTGTATTCTATATTTATATCCTAATAACATTTACCACCGCTCTTTATACAATATTAAGATATATATTAGTAGGTGGGCACCCTGTATTCTATATTTATACCCTAATAACATTTACCACCGCTCTTTATACAATATTAGGATGTATATTAGTAGGTGGGCACCCTGTATTCTATATTTATATCCTAATAACATTTACCACCGCTCTTTATACAATATTAGGATATATATTAGTAGGTGGGCACCCTGTACTCTATATTTATATCCTAATAACATTTTACCACCGCTCTTTATACAATATTAGGATCTATATTAGTAGGTGGGCACCCTGTATTCTATATTTATATCCTAATAACATTTACCACCGCTCTTTATACAATATTAGGATCTATATTAGTAGGTGGGCACCCTGTATTCTATATTTATATCCTAATAACATTTACCACCGCTCTTTATACAATATTAGGATGTATATTAGTAGGTGGGCACCCTGTACTCTATATTTATATCCTAATAACATTTACCACCGCTCTTTATATAATATTAGGATGTATATTAGTAGGTGGGCACCCTGTATTCTATATTTATATCCTAATAACATTTTACCACCGCTCTTTATACAATATTAGGATCTATATTAGTAGGTGGGGCACCCTGTACTATATATTTATATCCTAATAACATTTACCACCGCTCTTTATACAATATTAGGATATATATTAGTAGGTGGGCACCCTGTACTCTATATTTATATCCTAATAACATTTTACCACCGCTCTTTATACAATATTAGGATATATATTAGTAGGTGGGCACCCTGTATTCTATATTTATATCCTAATAACATTTACCACCGCTCTTTATACAATATTAGGATATATATTAGTAGGTGGGCACCCTGTACTCTATATTTATATCCTAATAACATTTTACCACCGCTCTTTATACAATATTAGGATATATATTAGTAGGTGGGCACCCTGTATTCTATATTTATATCCTAATAACATTTACCACCGCTCTTTATACAATATTAGGATATATATTAGTAGGTGGGCACCCTGTATTCTATATTTATATCCTAATAACATTTTACCACCGCTCTTTATACAATATTAGGATATATATTAGTACGTGGGCACCCTGTATTCTATATTTATATCCTAATAACATTTTACCACCGCTCTTTATACAATATTAGGATGTATATTAGTAGGTGGGCACCCTGTATTCTATATTTATATCCTAATAACATTTACCACCGCTCTTTATACAATATTAGGATATATATTAGTACGTGGGCACCCTGTATTCTATATTTATATCCTAATAACATTTTACCACCGCTCTTTATATAATATTAGGATATATATTAGTAGGTGGGCACCCTGTACTCTATATTTATATCCTAATAACATTTACCACCGCTCTTTATACAATATTAGGATATATATTAGTAGGTGGGCACCCTGTATTCTATATTTATATCCTAATAACATTTACCACCGCTCTTTATACAATATTAGGATCTATATTAGTAGGTGGGCACCCTGTATTCTATATTTATACCCTAATAACATTTACCACCGCTCTTTATACAATATTAGGATCTATATTAGTAGGTGGGCACCCTGTATTCTATATTTATATCCTAATAACATTTACCACCGCTCTTTATACAATATTAGGATCTATATTAGTAGGTGGGCACCCTGTATTCTATATTTATACCCTAATAACATTTACCACCGCTCTTTATACAATATTAGGATCTATATTAGTAGGTGGGCACCCTGTATTCTATATTTATATCCTAATAACATTTACCACCGCTCTTTATACAATATTAGGATCTATATTAGTAGGTGGGCACCCTGTACTCTATATTTATATCCTAATAACATTTACCACCGCTCTTTATATAATATTAGGATGTATATTAGTAGGTGGGCACCCTGTATTCTATATTTATATCCTAATAACATTTACCACCGCTCTTTATACAATATTAGGATCTATATTAGTAGGTGGGCACCCTGTATTCTATATTTATATCCTAATAACATTTACCACCGCTCTTTATACAATATTAGGATATATATTAGTAGGTGGGCACCCTGTACTCTATATTTATATCCTAATAACATTTACCACCGCTCTTTATACAATATTAGGATGTATATTAGTAGGTGGGCACCCTGTATTCTATATTTATATCCTAATAACATTTACCACCGCTCTTTATATAATATTAGGATATATATTAGTAGGTGGGCACCCTGTACTCTATATTTATATCCTAATAACATTTACCACCGCTCTTTATACAATATTAGGATGTATATTAGTAGGTGGGCACCCTGTATTCTATATTTATATCCTAATAACATTTACCATCGCTCTTTATACAATATTAGGATGTATATTAGTAGGTGGGCACCCTGTATTCTATATTTATATCCTAATAACATTTACCACCGCTCTTTACACAATATTAGGATATATATTAGTAGGTGGGCACCCTGTACTCTATATTTATATCCTAATAACATTTTACCACTGCTCTTTATACAATATTAGGATATATATTAGTAGGTGGGCACCCTGTATTCTATATTTATATCCTAATAACATTTACCACCGCTCTTTATACAATATTAGGATATATATTAGTAGGTGGGCACCCTGTATTCTATATTTATATCCTAATAACATTTACCACCGCTCTTTATACAATATTAGGATATATATTAGTAGGTGGGCACCCTGTATTCTATATTATATCCTAATAACATTTACCACCGCTCTTTATACAATATTAGGATATATATTAGTAGGTGGGCACCCTGTACTCTATATTTATATCCTAATAACATTTACCACCGCTCTTTATACAATATTAGGATATATATTAGTAGGTGGGCACCCTGTACTCTATATTTATATCCTAATAACATTTTACCATCGCTCTTTATACAATATTAGGATATATATTAGTAGGTGGGCACCCTGTACTCTATATTATATCCTAATAACATTTACCATCGCTCTTTATACAATATTAGGATATATATTAGTAGGTGGGCACCCTGTACTCTATATTTATATCCTAATAACATTTTACCATCGCTCTTTATACAATATTAGGATATATATTAGTAGGTGGGGCACCCTGTACTCTATATTTATATCCTAATAACATTTTACCACCGCTCTTTATATAATATTAGGATATATATTAGTAGGTGGGCACCCTGTATTTTATATTTATATCCTAATAACATTTACCATCGCTCTTTATATAATATTAGGATATATATTAGTAGGTGGGCACCCTGTACTCTATATTTATATCCTAATAACATTTACCACCGCTCTTTATACAATATTAGGATATATATTAGTAGGTGGGGCACCCTGTATTCTATATTTATATCCTAATAACATTTACCACCGCTCTTTATACAATATTAGGATATATATTAGTAGGTGGGCACCCTGTATTCTATATTTATATCCTAATAACATTTACCACCGCTCTTTATACAATATTAGGATATATATTAGTAGGTGGGCACCCTGTATTCTATATTTATATCCTAATAACATTTACCACCGCTCTTTATACAATATTAGGATATATATTAGTAGGTGGGCACCCTGTACTCTATATTATATCCTAATAACATTTACCACCGCTCTTTATACAATATTAGGATATATATTAGTAGGTGGGCACCCTGTATTCTATATTTATATCCTAATAACATTTACCATCGCTCTTTATACAATATTAGGATATATATTAGTAGGTGGGCACCCTGTATTCTATATTTATATCCTAATAACATTTACCACCGCTCTTTATACAATATTAGGATCTATATTAGTAGGTGGGCACCCTGTATTCTATATTTATATCCTAATAACATTTACCACCGCTCTTTATACAATATTAGGATATATATTAGTAGGTGGGCACCCTGTATTCTATATTTATATCCTAATAACATTTTACCACCGCTCTTTATACAATATTAGGATGTATATTAGTAGGTGGGCACCCTGTACTCTATATTTATATCCTAATAACATTTTACCACCGCTCTTTATACAATATTAGGATATATATTAGTAGGTGGGCACCCTGTATTCTATATTTATATCCTAATAACATTTACCACCGCTCTTTATACAATATTAGGATATATATTAGTAGGTGGGCACCCTGTATTCTATATTTATATCCTAATAACATTTACCACCGCTCTTTATATAATATTAGGATATATATTAGTAGGTGGGCACCCTGTACTCTATATTTATATCCTAATAACATTTTACCACGCTCTTTATATAATATTAGGATGTATATTAGTAGGTGGGCACCCTGTATTCTATATTTATATCCTAATAACATTTACCACCGCTCTTTATACAATATTAGGATATATATTAGTAGGTGGGCACCCTGTATTCTATATTTATATCCTAATAACATTTACCACCGCTCTTTATATAATATTAGGATATATATTAGTAGGTGGGCACCCTGTATTCTATATTTATATCCTAATAACATTTACCATCGCTCTTTATACAATATTAGGATCTATATTAGTAGGTGGGCACCCTGTATTCTATATTTATATCCTATTAACATTTACCATCGCTCTTTATACAATATTAGGGTCTATATTAGTAGGTGGGCACCCTGTACTATATATTTATATCCTAATAACATTTACCACCGCTCTTTATACAATATTAGGATATATATTAGTAGGTGGGCACCCTGTATTCTATATTTATATCCTAATAACATTTACCACCGCTCTTTATACAATATTAGGATATATATTAGTAGGTGGGCACCCTGTACTCTATATTATATCCTAATAACATTTACCACCGCTCTTTATACAATATTAGGATGTATATTAGTAGGTGGGCACCCTGTATTCTATATTTATATCCTAATAACATTTTACCACCGCTCTTTATACAATATTAGGATATATATTAGTAGGTGGGCACCCTGTATTCTATATTTATATCCTAATAACATTTTACCACCGCTCTTTATACAATATTAGGATATATATTAGTAGGTGGGCACCCTGTATTCTATATTTATATCCTAATATTTTACCACCGCTCTTTATACAATATTAGGATATATATTAGTAGGTGGGCACCCTGTACTCTATATTATATCCTAATAACATTTTACCACCGCTCTTTATACAATATTAGGATATATATTAGTAGGTGGGCACCCTGTATTCTATATTTATATCCTAATAACATTTACCACCGCTCTTTATACAATATTAGGATCTATATTAGTAGGTGGGCACCCTGTACTCTATATTTATATCCTAATAACATTTACCACCGCTCTTTATACAATATTAGGATATATATTAGTAGGTGGGCACCCTGTATTCTATATTATATCCTAATAACATTTTACCATCGCTCTTTATACAATATTAGGATGTATATTAGTAGGTGGGCACCCTGTATTCTATATTATATCCTAATAACATTTTACCACCGCTCTTTATACAATATTAGGATATATATTAGTAGGTGGGCACCCTGTATTCTATATTTATATCCTAATAACATTTACCACCGCTCTTTATATAATATTAGGATATATATTAGTAGGTGGGCACCCTGTACTCTATATTTATATCCTAATAACATTTTACCACCGCTCTTTATATAATATTAGGATGTATATTAGTAGGTGGGCACCCTGTATTCTATATTTATATCCTAATAACATTTACCACCGCTCTTTATACAATATTAGGATCTATATTAGTAGGTGGGCACCCTGTACTCTATATTTATATCCTAATAACATTTACCATCGCTCTTTATACAATATTAGGATCTATATTAGTAGGTGGGCACCCTGTACTCTATATTTATATCCTAATAACATTTTACCACCGCTCTTTATACAATATTAGGATATATATTAGTAGGTGGGCACCCTGTATTCTATATTTATATCCTAATAACATTTTACCACCGCTCTTTATACAATATTAGGATATATATTAGTAGGTGGGCACCCTGTATTCTATATTTATATCCTAATAACATTTTACCACCGCTCTTTATACAATATTAGGATATATATTAGTAGGTGGGCACCCTGTATTCTATATTTATATCCTAATAACATTTACCATCGCTCTTTATATAATATTAGGATATATATTAGTAGGTGGGCACCCTGTATTCTATATTTATATCCTAATAACATTTTACCACCGCTCTTTATATAATATTAGGATATATATTAGTAGGTGGGCACCCTGTATTCTATATTTATATCCTAATAACATTTACCACCGCTCTTTATACAATATTAGGATATATATTAGTAGGTGGGCACCCTGTATTCTATATTTATATCCTAATAACATTTACCATCGCTCTTTATATAATATTAGGATATATATTAGTAGGTGGGCACCCTGTATTCTATATTTATATCCTAATAACATTTTACCACCGCTCTTTATATAATATTAGGATATATATTAGTAGGTGGGCACCCTGTACTCTATATTTATATCCTAATAACATTTACCACCGCTCTTTATACAATATTAGGATCTATATTAGTAGGTGGGCACCCTGTATTCTATATTTATATCCTAATAACATTTACCACCGCTCTTTATACAATATTAGGATATATATTAGTAGGTGGGCACCCTGTACTCTATATTTATATCCTAATAACATTTACCACCGCTCTTTAAACAATATTAGGATATATATTAGTAGGTGGGCACCCTGTATTCTATATTTATATCCTAATAACATTTACCACCGCTCTTTATACAATATTAGGATGTATATTAGTAGGTGGGCACCCTGTATTCTATATTTATATCCTAATAACATTTACCACCGCTCTTTATACAATATTAGGATATATATTAGTAGGTGGGCACCCTGTATTCTATATTTATACCCTAATAACATTTACCACCGCTCTTTATACAATATTAGGATCTATATTAGTAGGTGGGCACCCTGTACTCTATATTTATATCCTAATAACATTTACCACCGCTCTTTATACAATATTAGGATATATATTAGTAGGTGGGCACCCTGTACTCTATATTTATATCCTAATAACATTTTACCACCGCTCTTTATACAATATTAGGATATATATTAGTAGGTGGGCACCCTGTATTCTATATTTATATCCTAATAACATTTTACCATCGCTCTTTATACAATATTAGGATATATATTAGTAGGTGGGCACCCTGTACTCTATATTTATATCCTAATAACATTTACCACCGCTCTTTATACAATATTAGGATCTATATTAGTAGGTGGGCACCCTGTACTCTATATTTATATCCTAATAACATTTTACCACCGCTCTTTATACAATATTAGGATATATATTAGTAGGTGGGCACCCTGTATTCTATATTTATATCCTAATAACATTTACCACCGCTCTTTATACAATATTAGGATATATATTAGTAGGTGGGCACCCTGTATTCTATATTTATATCCTAATAACATTTTACCATCGCTCTTTATACAATATTAGGATGTATATTAGTAGGTGGGCACCCTGTACTCTATATTTATATCCTAATAACATTTTACCACCGCTCTTTATACAATATTAGGATATATATTAGTAGGTGGGCACCCTGTATTCTATATTTATATCCTAATAACATTTACCACCGCTCTTTATACAATATTAGGATGTATATTAGTAGGTGGGCACCCTGTATTCTATATTTATATCCTAATAACATTTACCACCGCTCTTTATACAATATTAGGATGTATATTAGTAGGTGGGCACCCTGTATTCTATATTATATCCTAATAACATTTACCACCGCTCTTTATACAATATTAGGATATATATTAGTAGGTGGGCACCCTGTACTCTATATTTATATCCTAATAACATTTACCATCGCTCTTTATATAATATTAGGATATATATTAGTAGGTGGGCACCCTGTACTCTATATTTATATCCTAATAACATTTACCATCGCTCTTTATACAATATTAGGGTCTATATTAGTAGGTGGGCACCCTGTACTATATATTTATATCCTAATAACATTTACCATCGCTCTTTATACAATATTAGGGTCTATATTAGTAGGTGGGCACCCTGTACTATATATTTATATCCTAATAACATTTACCACCGCTCTTTATACAATATTAGGATCTATATTAGTAGGTGGGCACCCTGTATTCTATATTTATATCCTAATAACATTTTACCATCGCTCTTTATACAATATTAGGATATATATTAGTACGTGGGCACCCTGTACTCTATATTTATATCCTAATAACATTTTACCACCGCTCTTTATATAATATTAGGATGTATATTAGTAGGTGGGCACCCTGTACTCTATATTATATCCTAATAACATTTACCACCGCTCTTTATACAATATTAGGATATATATTAGTAGGTGGGCACCCTGTACTCTATATTATATCCTAATAACATTTACCACCGCTCTTATACAATATTAGGATCTATATTAGTAGGTGGGCACCCTGTACTCTATATTTATATCCTAATAACATTTACCACCGCTCTTTATACAATATTAGGATCTATATTAGTAGGTGGGCACCCTGTATTCTATATTTATATCCTAATAACATTTTACCATCGCTCTTTATACAATATTAGGATATATATTAGTACGTGGGCACCCTGTACTCTATATTTATATCCTAATAACATTTACCACCGCTCTTTATACAATATTAGGATATATATTAGTAGGTGGGCACCCTGTATTCTATATTTATATCCTAATAACATTTTACCACCGCTCTTTATATAATATTAGGATGTATATTAGTAGGTGGGCACCCTGTACTCTATATTTATATCCTAATAACATTTACCATCGCTCTTTATACAATATTAGGATATATATTAGTAGGTGGGCACCCTGTACTCTATATTTATATCCTAATAACATTTTACCACTGCTCTTTAAACAATATTAGGATATATATTAGTAGGTGGGCACCCTGTATTCTATATTTATATCCTAATAACATTTACCACCGCTCTTTATACAATATTAGGATATATATTAGTAGGTGGGCACCCTGTATTCTATATTTATATCCTAATAACATTTACCACCGCTCTTTATATAATATTAGGATATATATTAGTAGGTGGGCACCCTGTATTCTATATTTATATCCTAATAACATTTTACCACCTCTCTTTATACAATATTAGGATCTATATTAGTAGGTGGGCACCCTGTATTCTATATTTATATCCTAATAACATTTTACCACCTCTCTTTATACAATATTAGGATGTATATTAGTAGGTGGGCACCCTGTATTCTATATTTATATCCTAATAACATTTTACCACCTCTCTTTATACAATATTAGGATGTATATTAGTAGGTGGGCACCCTGTATTCTATATTTATATCCTAATAACATTTTACCACCGCTCTTTATACAATATTAGGATATATATTAGTAGGTGGGCACCCTGTATTCTATATTTATATCCTAATAACATTTACCACCGCTCTTTATACAATATTAGGATGTATATTAGTAGGTGGGCACCCTGTATTCTATATTTATATCCTAATAACATTTACCACCGCTCTTTATACAATATTAGGATATATATTAGTAGGTGGGCACCCTGTATTCTATATTTATACCCTAATAACATTTACCACCGCTCTTTATACAATATTAGGATGTATATTAGTAGGTGGGCACCCTGTATTCTATATTTATATCCTAATAACATTTACCACCGCTCTTTATACAATAT
>NW_026609335.1:0-34476 GCF_029499605.1 Hyla sarda
GTACCTGCGGATGCAGGGAACCCAAGTGACGTTCCTCCACAGGTCCCCATAGGGGATACCCCCCCTCCTCCCTGCCAGGAGGAGGTTTCAGGGGTGACCGTCTCTGAGGTACCAGAGACGGAACTAAGTGAACACCCGACCCCTATGGAGGGGCAAGAGGTGGAAGAACCCAATGAGTCTGGAGCCCTGATTGCCAGGATGCCCGAGAACAACTATGCCTCAATCATGATGGAGGAGGGGGGTCGGCTGAGTGATGGTGCCTCCTCTCCTGCTTCCTCTATGCGTACAGTTGAGTCAGATTTTGGGGGGTATGAGGCTTCGGAGGGGGAATCAGAGGTGTAAGACGTTTTCTTGTACATTCCCATGGCTGAGTTGTCCGGTCTGTCCTTGAACGTGAGAAGTGTGAGCGCCAGAGTAAGAAGGGTTGCCCTATTTAATTACTTGTCGGTTTTTGCTGCTTCCGTCCTTTTCCTGCAGGAATGTGGCATCCCGCACAGATTAAATTATAAAGAATATGAAGATGATTGGGTGCACGGTCCATCAGTCTGGTCTGGATCAAATGAGTCCAGATCAGCAGGGGTCGCCATACTTTTTAAAGGGAACGTTTTAATTGAGAGTTTTAACGAAATTTTACCAGGCAGAATTTTATTGGTCAACGCTTTTATTAATGGTATTAAATGGCAGTTTTTAAATTTTTATGGTTCTCCTGATAAGAATTAAAGAATAAAAATGTTGGAGATTTTACCCCTTTTTATTAACAATTCTAGTCCTCTTGTTTTATCAGGTGATTTTAATTGTATTTTAAGGGGAGAACGCCGTTTTTTGAACGCAGTGAGTAGGAACTATGACAAGACGTCTTTTATGTTAAAAAACTTGATTTTAGATTTTAATCTCACTGATGTTTTTAAAAAATGTAATTTTAACGTACCAGAGGAAGACGGTGTTACCTGGAGCAATGCAAGCTGTAGCTCCAGGATAGATTTTATTTTTTGTTCTTATCAAGTACTGCCTTTTAACTGTGATCTTTTTACCAATGTTTTTTCTGACCATAAATGATTGTATTTTAAAGTTAAAAGTGATTTTAAAAGGAGAACTGGTAGGAATGCCTGGAAGTTAAACGTGTCCCTTTTAGAAGATCCGCAGGTTTTATCAGATTTTATCACCTTTTACAAGGAATGCAGACGAGTAAAAGACCCCAACACTCCCACCAGTATCTGGTGGGAAAAAATGAAACTAAAAATAAAAGAATTTTTTATCCGTGTTGGGGTTAGGAAAGCTAAAGAAAAACGTGAATTTTATAATATCCTAAATACTCGTCTGCAAACCCTGTACAAATTCAGAGCACATGGGATGGAGGTGGAGAAGGAGGTACATGATCTTAAAAAAGAAATAACTAAGTGCCTGGAGCAGAAAGGAAAAGAAATTATCTTTAGGTCTCGAATACAGCATCTTGAGGAAAACGAGACCTGCTCCAGGTATTTTTTTAAGAAAATACATGAAAATAGAAGGTTAATAGAAAACATTGAAGGAGTGAATGATGTACAGGGTATTTTAAAAAAGGTGCAAGAGTTTTATGCGGATCTTTTTAATGTAAAACACATTGATGAATGTTTTATGAATGACTCGTTAAAGGAGATCACCAATTTTTTAGATCCTGTCTCACAGTCTTTTTTATTGCAGAATATTTCAGAGCAGGAGATTTTAGAGACCGTCAAGAGTTTTAAAACAGGTAAAGTGCCTGGGCCGGATGGTATACCCATTGAATTTTATGTTACTTTTTATGGTATTTTAAAAGAAGATTTGTTCTCCCTTTTTACGGAAGTCTTTAAGTCTAAAATCCTCCCAGGCTCATGGAAGAAGGGTGATGTCTCCCTGCTATTCAAAAAGGGAGACCGGTCGGAACTCAAAAACTGGAGACCAATCACCCTTCTGAACTGCGACTATAAAATAATGGCGAAACTGTGTGCTAACCGCTTAAAGAACGTAATCCATAAAATAATTCATACAAACCAAGTCTGTGGGGTGCCTGGGAGGAGTTTATGGGAGAACCTAAACCTTTTAAAGGATGTAATTAGCGACACCAAATTAAGAAAAGGAAAGCTGGCGGTTTTATCCATAGATTTTGAAAAAGCTTTCGACAGGGTGTCACATTTTTATCTTTTTAAGGTTTTAGAGAAAATGGGTATACCTGATGGCTTTTTATTGTCTCTTAGAGCTTTTTATGATAACTGTACTAGTAAAATTTTAGTAAATGGTTTTAAGACACAGGGCGTGATTTTAAATTCCGGAGTGAAGCAGGGGTGTCCCTTGTCCCCACTACTCTTCATTTGCGCAATAGAGCCTCTTTTATGTACAATACGAAAGGATAAGCAGATCCATGGAGTCCCCCTGCCAGGAGGAGGGGGACTAGAGGCGAAGGTAGTGGGGTACATGGACGATGTTGCGGTGTTTTGCAGGGACACCCCATCGCTTCAGAAGACGCTAAAACAGATTCAATATTTTAATTGTGCCTCCGGTTTTAAAGTCAATTTTAACAAAAGTAACATTTTAAACATAGGCGGAATGCCTTTGTATGATGTGCCCGTCCCTGTGTCTGAGTCGGTGCAGATTTTAGGTGTCTCCTTTGACGAGTCTAATAATGGTTTTAATAGCTGGGACTTGGTGGCTCAAAAAATAAATAAGAAAATATGTATGTGGAACATGCGAGAACTTACAATGGAAGGGAAGGTTTTAATTACAAAAATGGTGCTTTTACCTATTTTATTGTATTTAAGTCTGGTTTTCCCACCCCCCGAAATGGTTCTAAAGAAAATAACAAAAGCTTGTTTTACTTTCTTTTGGAGTTCTAAGAGCGAAAAATTAAAGAGACAAATTGTGATAAAACCGAACTCCAGGGGCGGTAAGGATTTTCCAGATTTTAAAGCTTTCCTTTTAATAAAGTTTTTTAGCATGTGTTTTACTACTGTTTTTAAAGATAGCTACTGGTCTTATTTTGTTCGTTTTAATACTGGTTATTTTATGCGGAGGAACGGCTGGTTTTCTACAGTTTTAAGTTGCCCTTATTCTTTGATTTTACCCCCTCAATACATGATTTTAGGAAAAATTTTAAACTTATATAATTTTAAAGGTAAAAGTGTTCAGGATCTGTGCAATAGCAAAAAACTACTAAAGGAAATAAAAGAAACCAGTACCGTGACTCCCATCAAAAATTTTAACGAACAGAAGTGTATACAGATTTGGAAGATGTTGAGTATTAATTATCTTTTTAATTCACAGAAGGACCTGGCCTGGAGCTGCGCACACGAGTGTCTTCCATGCCGGGCATTCCAGCACCGAAGAGGATTATCCAACTCTGCAACCTGCCCGAGGGAGGGATGCCGACAAGAGGAGACCGTGCACCATCTAATATGGACTTGTTTTTACTCGCAGAAAATATGGACAAAGATACTCCCTCTGGTAAAAAGGATAACTGGACTAAAAGACTTAAATATTGCAGTGGTTTTTTATGGTTGCCTGGAATGCCCAACACGGACGCAAGAGACTATTGCATGGAAGATCATAAACTGTGTGAAGGCAGCTCTGTGGAAGGCCAGGAATATTTTATTGTTCAAGCATGAGGTTTTATCTGTGAAGGACATTTTATCTATCTGTTTTTATGAAATGTACCAGTACTATCTTTTAGACAAGAAGAGATTTCCGCTTTTATCTAGAAAATGTTTTTTAAAAGAATGGAATTCTATCTTGTAAAGCCACCAAGTGCCCATTTTATGTTTTAATATGTTGTAAATATGTTATTTATATGTAACTGTATTTATTGACATATTTGCACAATTTTGTTAACATTATTTAATTTTTAATAAAGTTGCCCCCGTAAGGGTAGTCAAGTTAAAAAAAAAAATCTGTTCTTATCAGTTTAATATCTGATACGTCCCCTATCTGGGGACCATATATTAAATGGATTTTTGAGAACGGGGGCCGATTTCGAAGCTTGCTTCCGTCGCCCTATGCATTGACCCGATATGGCAGTATCTTCGGGTACAGTGCACCACCCCCTTACAGGGTTAAAAAGAAAGATTCCTACTTTCATTGCTACCTGCTTGCTGGCTAGCCAGCTAGCCAGCCCTGTGGGCCTTGCTGCTGCTGCAGCCAAAAAACAAAAGGTGGTGCTGCTGCTGCTTCTGCTGCTTCTGCTTCTGCTTGTGTCTGGCCGCTGTTGGAGCGTCCAGGCACAGGACTTCTGCTGCTGCTGACTAAATGGCCTCCTTAATTGGATCATTTGAGTAGCCAGCACACCTGTGCAGGTAGGGCATGACATGATAGGCAGCTGCCTTGATAGCGGGTGGGTGCTGAATGTTCCTAATTGACAAAATAAGATTAATGCTTATGAAGAAATATAAAATCTCATCCCTTCCCCAATATCGCGCCACACCCCTACCCCTTAATTCCCTGGTTGAACTTGATGGACATATGTCTTTTTTCGACCGTACTAACTATGTAACTATGTAACATAACATGGGGGGGGGGGGGTCTCCTGGCTGTTCACACAGGTGTGTCATTGCTGTACATTGACCATGCATTGCTTCTGTGGTATTGCAAAGGCAAAGACAAATGCTTCCAGCCATCCATTGCACTAATGGATTGGTCATCAGCTGGCTGTCTATGTCCCGCATCAATATAGACCAAAGTACAGAGGGTTAGGCTATGCTATTGTGCACCTACCTGATGCATCAGAAGGTGCGAGGCCCTTGCTAAATTCTGTGCACAGACTTTGAGATCTATACTTTAGACTGTATCTAAACCTGCTCCAACATGGACTGACATTCTGGCCTACTTTCAGCCGATGCGACTTGTCTGTCGCTGAACAGTCGCTTTTTATGTATTCAGCACCTATGTATAATGTTGTAAAAATGCTCTAGAAGCTAAAGTCGCAGAAATGTCACACATATTTGGCCTGCAACTTTCTGTGCGACAAATTCAGACAGGAAAAATCAGTATAAATCCTTAGAAAATTATCCCCCAGTGTCTCCATCTGCTGGCGGTATTGAATAAGCATTGCTGCACTGATGGGGTATGCATTAGACGAAAAAAAAGAAGAAAAAGAAGAATAATACGCCCAGAAAAGAGGCGAAAAGGAGAAAAACGTAAAAAAACGTGAAAAAAAGTAAGAGGAAGAGAAGGGAAAAAAAGGTGGAAATGGGTTTAAAAGTGATTTTGGCGGAGAAATATATATATATATATATATATATATATATATATATATATATATATACGCGCACACACACACATATATATAAACGTATTCTCCGTTGAGATATTGCAGCCGCTGCTGTGTCCAGGCCCAGGAGCCTTAGCACTGTGCTGTGATGTCACTCAATACCACTGACATCACTAGGTGTAAACAACATCTCTCCTTTGCTGTGTATGTGACTATGGAGCTGTTTGGTGATGTCGTCTATTATGGCCTTCATAGAAGCAACAGGAGATTGTTGCATCCATCTAGAACCCTCAGAACTACAGTGCTATGATGTCACTCACTTCCACAGGCCTTGCAGAGTGTAAACAACAACAACCCAGCTTTGTTGTGTATGTAACCATAGGGATTTGTGATGTCACCTAGAACCTTCACAGCAGCGACAGCTTTATGAGGAGCATCAGCACTGCTCTGCCTGAGCAGAACCATCACCGCCATAGGTTGTCAAATAACCCGGGTTTAACCCACACAGGTAAGTCCAATGGGGTGCAGGCATGTCCTCTATGCTTACAGCTTCCCGTGGGTGTTGGTTTGATACCGTTTGGGGACAGCCAAGGAGGCATCTGCAGGCAACAAAGGTAGGTGTGTGCTTGTGTGTGTGTTTCCTATGCAGATCCTAAGCCCAGTGTCACATGCAAGTAGGAGGAGTAAGAAGGGTTCCTGGCAAATCCGGGTTATGGATTGCATTTAAAAAGGCCCCGTGGGAGTGCAATGGGCCCCTGTCTTGCTGCTTAGCAATAATGGTATGGGTTTAGGTTCTGCTGTGTGTACTGGTGGTTGACTGCCCCCCAGCCCAGAGTGTGCATGGAAAATTGTCTGGCAGCCTCCCTGACAGCAAGCAGTGATAGTGCCCATGAAGGGCACCTTGTTGGGCCCGCCCCTTTCACGGTTATCGCTTCTCGGCCTTTTGGCTTCGATCCTGTGCGGTTTACCGGGCAGGGTAGGAGTCGGAAGGGGTGGTGATCGGGGCCCTCTTTTGCGGGGGGCCCTGGATTGTTACTGGGTTGCGATAGTGGGTATCTTAACCTGCAAAAATGAGCGGAGAGAGGACTCGAGGACTCGAGGATACGGTGCGGATTTACGTTCCTGGCGAACACCGGGGGACGATTGGATTGGATCAAGTTGTGCTGGAGATTCTTCGCAAGCTCCAGTACCTTCAGGTATGGCATGTAATCGCTATGCAAGACTTCCCTAGGCAAGGGATTTACGATATAACCTTTTATGATTCTGAGGTTTGCCAGAGGGTCTACATGGACTTAGAAGTGATGAAGAGGAGGAATGAGCCAGCTATAATGAGTAAGGTGAAAGTGGAGCCATTATTCATGAATATGTCTAAGGTTGTTATAGTCCATATGTACAACCCGAAGGTTTCGGATGAGATGGTGACCAATTTTTTGTACCGATATTGTGATGAAGTTAAATTTCTTGGAAGACTCAAGAACAGACATGGGTACTTTAATTGTAAAAGGAAATTTGTTGTAAAATTTAAAAAGGACGAAGGAATGGAAGAGGGAAGGAAGAGTATACCACAGGTATTTTCTATTGGAGGAGAAAGAGGTTTTTGTTTTTATGAAGGACAGTTGCAGTACTGTAGACGTTGTCACGCTTATGGACATGTACAGGAGTCTTGCCCTGAGCAAGGAGTATGCTGCAGGAATTGTGGGAAATCAGGTCACAACTCGGGTGAATGTACTGAGAAGAAAACGTGTGATATCTGTGGTAGTGAGGAGCATTTGGCTAGAGGATGCAGTTTATGGTATAGAAAGAAAATGAGCTATGCTGACGCAGCAGGAAATAGAAGAGAGGAAAGAGGAGAAAGGCCATTTCCACGTGTTTTTGGTGTGAATGCTGAGGTGACTCAGGTGATTGACGAGAACTCTGTAAAAGGGAGTGCAGCAGGTGTGACAGTGCAGCACATGAATACTCAGGAAAAATCTGGAAAAGGGGAGGAGGGTGACTCCACTGGTGTGCATTGTGAGGAGACTGGTGTTGGTGAAGAGTTTACTGAGGTCAGTAAGAAGAAAGCACGTAAAGGGAAAAAAGAGAAAGTGGTGGAGAGTGTGGAGACTGTGTGTAGGGAGGTTCCCCCATGTGAAGAAACAATTGAGGATTTTGAATGCCCAAACCCAGTGGTGGGGGAGGAGGAGGGGATGGAGTTTCAGGAGAATGAGAGTGAGAGATCCCTAACACCTGGGCAGAGGGTGATTAGTGGGGAGGAGAATGTAACATCTGAAGAGGAGGAGAAGGAGGAGGAGGAGGGGGAAGATGAAGATGCAAATGGAGGCTTTCAAGGTAAAAGTAAAAGGTGTAAGAAAGGGAGTTGGTCAGGGGATCAGACGGATCCTGTGTATGGAGGTGAGAAAATGATGGACAGGGACTCTCAAGTGGGGTCGCCTGATTGCTATGGGATGCTGCTAAGGAAGGTTGAAGGTCAGAATACTAACTTCTAGTTAAAATGGATGTTAAGAAAATGGATTGCCTTCTTTCCTTTTTAATGGCATTGGTTGTGGCTACTCTTAATGTTCGGAGTATAGGAACAACCATCAGAAGAGCAGCAGTTTTTGATTTTTTGGAGAATGTGAAGGGAGATATATTTTGTTTACAGGAGTGTGCAATTAAGTCTGCACCTTATGTAGATGAATGGAAGAGAGGGCAGTCTTTTTGGTCTACATGCACAGAGAATAAAAATGAAGGTGTGGGGATTTTATTGTGTAACAGGGACATTAAAGTTTTAAATTGCCAAGTTTTAGTACCAGGTCGTTGTATGGTTTTAAATTTTGAGTTTTTAGGCCAGAGAATGAGAGTTTTTAATGTATATGCGCCAGCAGAAAAACAGGCACGTGTGTTATTTTTAGAGTCTCTTAAACTTTTTATTCCTGGTCGTGATGGTACTATTATTGTTGGTGATTTTAACTGCATTAGATCCGTCAATGATCGTGAGAGCTCTGCTAAGGTTAGAACTGATATTACTTCAAATGTTTTAAACCAAATTATTCAAGACTTACATTATTCTGATGTTGGACTGATGGTTAGCACTGATGAAAGATACACCTATATATCAGATAGTGGCCGCTGTAAATCCCGGATTGATTACATTCTTGTCTCTGAGGGGATTAAGGTGGTCCGGTGCAATCAAATGATGTCAACTTTCTCAGATCATAAGATGGTGTCGGCAGAAATAAGTATTGCAGAGTCCTTTCATTTTGGTAGAGGGCTCTGGAAATTAAATGTAAGTCTATTAGAAGATGAAGAAGTAATGGCCGGTTTTAAAGATTTTTTTTTATCTTGTACTTCTAAACAATCTGTTTTTAGTAATGTTTTAGCTTGGTGGGATTGGGCAAAAAGTGAGTTTGCTAAGTATTTTAAGTTCATTTGCATAAGGAGGGCACAAGAAAAGAGGAGGGGTTATGAAAGGCTTATCTCACGTTTAGAAACTCTCTTTAAGTTTAAACATGTTGGTGTGGAGGTGGAGGAGGAAATTGAGAAGGTGAAAATTGAGATGAAGAACAGGTTGTTGGAAAGAGGTAGAAATATTGTTTTTAAATCCAAAGTTCAACATTTGGAGGAAAATGAACAATGTACAAGATATTTCTTTAAAAAATGTTTTAATGCTAGGGGTGTTTTTAAGTCTGTTTTAACTCCTACAGGGGAAGTTGTTGGTGATGAGATGGTGAAGGAGATTGGCAGATTTTATGAAACACTTTTTAGTAATAAGAGCAGAGCCAGTGAGACGGAGATGAATGATTATTGTAATATTTTAGAGAATAATGTCCCTGAAGGAAAAAGTGCATTTTTAATTGAGGAAGTTTGTGAAGGGGAGATCAAGCAGGCTCTGGACAAGACAGCGAAAGGGAAGACACCGGGCTGTGATGGCCTCCCCTTTGAGTTTTATTCAGTTTTTTGGCATATTTTAAAGCAAGATTTTACACGGGTGGTGCAATATGTTTTTAACTCAGGTATTTTAGCGGAGTCTATGAAGAAAGGAGTTATTACCTTGATACATAAGAAAGGTGATGAAAGAGATTTGAAAAACTGGAGGCCGATCACATTATTGAATACAGATTATAAGATCATTGCAAAGATTGTGGCGAACAGGATGAGTGACATAGTTGAGCACCTTGTTGGAGAATACCAAGTTTGTGCAGTGCCAAATAGGAGAATAACTGATAATTTATTAGTTTTAAGAGACTCTATTTATTATAGTAATTTTAATAAGAATGCACTTTTTGTGGAATCCATTGATTTTGAAAAAGCTTATGACAGAGTTGCTCATGATTTTATGTTTATGGTTTTAAAGCATATGGGTATTCCTGAGAAGCTACTGTTTGTGATTAAAAGTTTTTATTATGGGGCAACAAGTCAGATTTTAGTCAATGGACATGTGGGGCCGGGTTTTAATATTTTATCAGGAGTACGACAGGGATGCCCACTCTCCCCAATTTTATTCATTTGTGTCATTGAGGCCTTGCTCAAAAATGTACAGAAGGACAAATGTGTGAGTGGTGTTTTTATCCCGGGAAGTAATGGAAGGAATTTGAAGGTTTTAAGTTACATGGATGATGTGGTTTTTACTTGCACTTCCCAAGCTGATCTTAATAGAGTGAATTTGCATGTAAAGATTTTTTGTTGTATTGCTGGTATGAAAGTCAATTGGGGGAAGTGCCAATTGAGTAATTTTGGAAAGCAAGGAAAAGTGGTGGTGGATGGCGTGGATGAGAAGGAAGATATTGAAGTGTTAGGGGTTGTTTTTGAAAAAAATCTAAAAGGAGGGAAAAGTTATGAGAAGTTGGAGGAGAAGATAGAGAAGAAATTATCTTTTTGGAAATTGAGAAACTTGTCCCTTAAAGGTAAAGTTCTGATTTTAAAGGCAGTAATTTTGCCACTACTATTATATACTGCAATGGTTTTCCCACCCGGCAAATTATGGACCAGAAGGATGACAAGGAAGTTGTTTATTTTTTTCTGGGGTTCAAAGATGGAAAAGATGAAGAGGGAGGAAGTGATGAAGAGCGTGAAGAAAGGCGGATATAATTTCCCGGATATTAATCTGTTTTTAAAGACTCATTACTTTCTTTTAATTTATAAAGTGTCTCAGTGCAATAATTGGGTGGCAGACATGAGCAGGTATTTGGCAGGATGGTTGTTTTCCAAATGGGGCTGGTGTGAGAAGGATCTGAGGAGACCAATAGCGCAAGTTATACCTACCTTCTATGTGGTTCTCAGGTCTTTCAGTGATCAATTTGGTGTGAGTTCCCTGGGAAAACCTGAGAAAAAGAAAATTGAAAATGAAATAAGAAAAAATGAGAGATTATATGAAGTACCATTCTGCACTACTGCTCAGTCTATGAAGATCTGGAATTTTTTTAATGTTAGAGGATTATCCAATAGACAGAGAGATGTAAACTGGATGACTTTTCATGGCTGCCTCCCAACCAGAGCTTTCCTGAATGGACGAGGAATAAGAGTGAGCGAGAAATGTCCAAGAGAGGGTTGTGGAGGCAGGGAGGATACAGTGCACTTATTTTGGAACTGTTTTTATGCAAGAGAATTTTTTATGCTTCTACAGAGGTTTTTTTCTGCAATCACGGGATATGTTGATTTTAATTTTGAGAAGATTTTTATTGGTCAGGATTTTAGCAGGAGAGAGGACACACGTGAAAGCTGGATTGTATTTTCTGTTTTTAAAGAAGTTTTATGGGATTCTAGAAACCTGCTTGTTTTTAAAAATGTGTGTATTTCTCCAAGGGAGTTGAAGAGACTTTTTTTTGGAAGGTTGTTTATTATTTTTCTATTTGACAAGAAGAGAATGGGAGAGGAAGAGGCTGAAAAGATTTGGAGATACAAGGAATGGAGAAAGTTGTAAGTATCCTGATCAAGGTTTTGAATTTGTGCTTCTCTTATAGTTTTCTTATTGAGATATTTTTCCGCATGATGTTTTTTCAGACTTTGTTTAGAAGTGATGAGTTTTGGTAGGTGACCTGATGATCGCTTGAACAATAGTCTGTAACTGAGGAAAAAAAAAAAAAAAAAAAAAAAAAAATCTGTTCTTATCAGTTTAATATCTGATACGTCCCCTATCTGGGGACCATATATTAAATGGATTTTTGAGAACGGGGGCCGATTTCGAAGCTTGCTTCCGTCGCCCTATGCATTGACCCGATATGGCAGTATCTTCGGGTACAGTGCACCACCCCCTTACAGGGTTAAAAAGAAAGATTCCTACTTTCATTGCTACCTGCTTGCTGGCTAGCCAGCTAGCCAGCCCTGTGGGATTTGCTGCTGCTGCAGCCAAAAAACAAAAGGTGGTGCTGCTGCTGCTTCTGCTGCTTCTGCTTCTGCTTGTGTCTGGCCGCTGTTGGAGCGTCCAGGCACAGGACTTCTGCTGCTGCTGACTAAATGGCCTCCTTAATTGGATCATTTGAGTAGCCAGCACACCTGTGCAGGTAGGGCATGACATGATAGGCAGCTGCCTTGATAGCGGGTGGGTGCTGAATGTTCCTAATTGACAAAATAAGATTAATGCTTATGAAGAAATATAAAATCTCATCCCTTCCCCAATATCGCGCCACACCCCTACCCCTTAATTCCCTGGTTGAACTTGATGGACATATGTCTTTTTTCGACCGTACTAACTATGTAACTATGTAACATAACATGGGGGGGGGGGGGGTGTCTCCTGGCTGTTCACACAGGTGTGTCATTGCTGTACATTGACCATGCATTGCTTCTGTGGTATTGCAAAGGCAAAGACAAATGCTTCCAGCCATCCATTGCACTAATGGATTGGTCATCAGCTGGCTGTCTATGTCCCGCATCAATATAGACCAAAGTACAGAGGGTTAGGCTATGCTATTGTGCACCTACCTGATGCATCAGAAGGTGCGAGGCCCTTGCTAAATTCTGTGCACAGACTTTGAGATCTATACTTTAGACTGTATCTAAACCTGCTCCAACATGGACTGACATTCTGGCCTACTTTCAGCCGATGCGACTTGTCTGTCGCTGAACAGTCGCTTTTTATGTATTCAGCACCTATGTATAATGTTGTAAAAATGCTCTAGAAGCTAAAGTCGCAGAAATGTCACACATATTTGGCCTGCAACTTTCGCGCCACACCCCTACCCCTTAATTCCCTGGTTGAACTTGATGGACATATGTCTTTTTTCGACCGTACTAACTATGTAACTATGTAACATAACATGGGGGGGGGGGGGGGGGTCTCCTGGCTGTTCACACAGGTGTGTCATTGCTGTACATTGACCATGCATTGCTTCTGTGGTATTGCAAAGGCAAAGACAAATGCTTCCAGCCATCCATTGCACTAATGGATTGGTCATCAGCTGGCTGTCTATGTCCCGCATCAATATAGACCAAAGTACAGAGGGTTAGGCTATGCTATTGTGCACCTACCTGATGCATCAGAAGGTGCGAGGCCCTTGCTAAATTCTGTGCACAGACTTTGAGATCTATACTTTAGACTGTATCTAAACCTGCTCCAACATGGACTGACATTCTGGCCTACTTTCAGCCGATGCGACTTGTCTGTCGCTGAACAGTCGCTTTTTATGTATTCAGCACCTATGTATAATGTTGTAAAAATGCTCTAGAAGCTAAAGTCGCAGAAATGTCACACATATTTGGCCTGCAACTTTCTGTGCGACAAATTCAGACAGGAAAAATCAGTATAAATCCTTAGAAAATTATCCCCCAGTGTCTCCATCTGCTGGCGGTATTGAATAAGCATTGCTGCACTGATGGGGTATGCATTAGACGAAAAAAAAGAAGAAAAAGAAGAATAATACGCCCAGAAAAGAGGCGAAAAGGAGAAAAACGTAAAAAAACGTGAAAAAAAAGTAAGAGGAAGAGAAGGGAAAAAAAGGTGGAAATGGGTTTAAAAGTGATTTCGGCGGAGAAATATATATATATATATATATATATATACGCGCACACACACACATATATATAAACGTATTCTCCGTTGAGATATTGCAGCCGCTGCTGTGTCCAGGCCCAGGAGCCTTAGCACTGTGCTGTGATGTCACTCAATACCACTGACATCACTAGGTGTAAACAACATCTCTCCTTTGCTGTGTATGTGACTATGGAGCTGTTTGGTGATGTCGTCTATTATGGCCTTCATAGAAGCAACAGGAGATTGTTGCATCCATCTAGAACCCTCAGAACTACAGTGCTATGATGTCACTCACTTCCACAGGCCTTGCAGAGTGTAAACAACAACAACCCAGCTTTGTTGTGTATGTAACCATAGGGATTTGTGATGTCACCTAGAACCTTCACAGCAGCGACAGCTTTATGAGGAGCATCAGCACTGCTCTGCCTGAGCAGAACCATCACCGCCATAGGTTGTCAAATAACCCGGGTTTAACCCACACAGGTAAGTCCAATGGGGTGCAGGCATGTCCTCTATGCTTACAGCTTCCCGTGGGTGTTGGTTTGATACCGTTTGGGGACAGCCAAGGAGGCATCTGCAGGCAACAAAGGTAGGTGTGTGCTTGTGTGTGTGTTTCCTATGCAGATCCTAAGCCCAGTGTCACATGCAAGTAGGAGGAGTAAGAAGGGTTCCTGGCAAATCCGGGTTATGGATTGCATTTAAAAAGGCCCCGTGGGAGTGCAATGGGCCCCTGTCTTGCTGCTTAGCAATAATGGTATGGGTTTAGGTTCTGCTGTGTGTACTGGTGGTTGACTGCCCCCCAGCCCAGAGTGTGCATGGAAAATTGTCTGGCAGCCTCCCTGACAGCAAGCAGTGATAGTGCCCATGAAGGGCACCTTGTTGGGCCCGCCCCTTTCACGGTTATCGCTTCTCGGCCTTTTGGCTAAGATCAAGTGTAGTATCTGTTCTTATCAGTTTAATATCTGATACGTCCCCTATCTGGGGACCATATATTAAATGGATTTTTGAGAACGGGGGCCGATTTCGAAGCTTGCTTCCGTCGCCCTATGCATTGACCCGATATGGCAGTATCTTCGGGTACAGTGCACCACCCCCTTACAGGGTTAAAAAGAAAGATTCCTACTTTCATTGCTACCTGCTTGCTGGCTAGCCAGCTAGCCAGCCCTGTGGGCCTTGCTGCTGCTGCAGCCAAAAAACAAAAGGTGGTGCTGCTGCTGCTTCTGCTTCTGCTTGTGTCTGGCCGCTGTTGGAGCGTCCAGGCACAGGACTTCTGCTGCTGCTGACTAAATGGCCTCCTTAATTGGATCATTTGAGTAGCCAGCACACCTGTGCAGGTAGGGCATGACATGATAGGCAGCTGCCTTGATAGCGGGTGGGTGCTGAATGTTCCTAATTGACAAAATAAGATTAATGCTTATGAAGAAATATAAAATCTCATCCCTTCCCCAATATCGCGCCACACCCCTACCCCTTAATTCCCTGGTTGAACTTGATGGACATATGTCTTTTTTCGACCGTACTAACTATGTAACTATGTAACATAACATGGGGGGGGGGGGGGGGGGTCTCCTGGCTGTTCACACAGGTGTGTCATTGCTGTACATTGACCATGCATTGCTTCTGTGGTATTGCAAAGGCAAAGACAAATGCTTCCAGCCATCCATTGCACTAATGGATTGGTCATCAGCTGGCTGTCTATGTCCCGCATCAATATAGACCAAAGTACAGAGGGTTAGGCTATGCTATTGTGCACCTACCTGATGCATCAGAAGGTGCGAGGCCCTTGCTAAATTCTGTGCACAGACTTTGAGATCTATACTTTAGACTGTATCTAAACCTGCTCCAACATGGACTGACATTCTGGCCTACTTTCAGCCGATGCGACTTGTCTGTCGCTGAACAGTCGCTTTTTATGTATTCAGCACCTATGTATAATGTTGTAAAAATGCTCTAGAAGCTAAAGTCGCAGAAATGTCACACATATTTGGCCTGCAACTTTCTGTGCGACAAATTCAGACAGGAAAAATCAGTATAAATCCTTAGAAAATTATCCCCCAGTGTCTCCATCTGCTGGCGGTATTGAATAAGCATTGCTGCACTGATGGGGTATGCATTAGACGAAAAAAAAGAAGAAAAAGAAGAATAATACGCCCAGAAAAGAGGCGAAAAGGAGAAAAACGTAAAAAAACGTGAAAAAAAAGTAAGAGGAAGAGAAGGGAAAAAAAGGTGGAAATGGGTTTAAAAGTGATTTCGGCGGAGAATATATATATATATATATATATATATATATATATATATATATATATATATATATACGCGCACACACACACATATATATAAACGTATTCTCCGTTGAGATATTGCAGCCGCTGCTGTGTCCAGGCCCAGGAGCCTTAGCACTGTGCTGTGATGTCACTCAATACCACTGACATCACTAGGTGTAAACAACATCTCTCCTTTGCTGTGTATGTGACTATGGAGCTGTTTGGTGATGTCGTCTATTATGGCCTTCATAGAAGCAACAGGAGATTGTTGCATCCATCTAGAACCCTCAGAACTACAGTGCTATGATGTCACTCACTTCCACAGGCCTTGCAGAGTGTAAACAACAACAACCCAGCTTTGTTGTGTATGTAACCATAGGGATTTGTGATGTCACCTAGAACCTTCACAGCAGCGACAGCTTTATGAGGAGCATCAGCACTGCTCTGCCTGAGCAGAACCATCACCGCCATAGGTTGTCAAATAACCCGGGTTTAACCCACACAGGTAAGTCCAATGGGGTGCAGGCATGTCCTCTATGCTTACAGCTTCCCGTGGGTGTTGGTTTGATACCGTTTGGGGACAGCCAAGGAGGCATCTGCAGGCAACAAAGGTAGGTGTGTGCTTGTGTGTGTGTTTCCTATGCAGATCCTAAGCCCAGTGTCACATGCAAGTAGGAGGAGTAAGAAGGGTTCCTGGCAAATCCGGGTTATGGATTGCATTTAAAAAGGCCCCGTGGGAGTGCAATGGGCCCCTGTCTTGCTGCTTAGCAATAATGGTATGGGTTTAGGTTCTGCTGTGTGTACTGGTGGTTGACTGCCCCCCAGCCCAGAGTGTGCATGGAAAATTGTCTGGCAGCCTCCCTGACAGCAAGCAGTGATAGTGCCCATGAAGGGCACCTTGTTGGGCCCGCCCCTTTCACGGTTATCGCTTCTCGGCCTTTTGGCTAAGATCAAGTGTAGTATCTGTTCTTATCAGTTTTCATGCTGGTGGGGATGGGTGCTGCATGGAGGATGCAGGTGTACCAGGGCTTTCCGGGGCTGGTTCTGAGGAATCAGCTCGACGGCTGCCCCGATGTGACCTGTTCCCTCCGGGTCTCGCCATGAGGCTGAGAGGGTCTAGAGCCGAGGTACTTTTGTGCCTCGGGGAGTGGTGACCCCGAGGTGCCGAAACTCACTGGGAGAATAGGCTCACTGAGTTGAAGCACGGGCACCATAATCTCTTCACCTTGTGGCACTCACCTCTTGATTCCCGGCCTTCTGGCTAGGATCAGAGAAATTTTTATAGATCCGGCCGGATGTCCGGGCAGTATATCTGCACACATTCACTTATTTATTTATTTTTTGTCTCACTGTGTCACTTTTTGCGTGTTGTGTGTTCACAGGATTTGTCAGGATGCGGTAGCCCTTCTGGGTGTCCCTCCTGGCGGTCTAGGGGAGGTGTGTGTGGCCATTAGGTTCCGCACCTCCCTGCAAACACCCCGGGTACTCCTGCTTCGCAGGGTACCTACCGTAATCGGCTCTGCGGGCAGATACCTTGGCTAACGCCAAGGGGGATGCCGGGAGCATTTGTGGTCTCCTAGTAGCTTCGGCGAAAAGGGACATCGAACCTGGAACCTCGCAGGTACCTTTTGGTCCGGAGGCGAAGGGTAAGGTTTGTTGGGGGGCCTCTCTCCTATCGGAGAAGGGCTTGCGATAGACCGCATCCTTTGTGCACGTTTTTTTAGTGTAACACGTTTGCACTTTTTCTTGCACTTTGGGTGAATCGAAAGCACGTTCCTCGGCTTTAGATAAAAAAAAAAAATCTGTTCTTATCAGTTTAATATCTGATACGTCCCCTATCTGGGGACCATATATTAAATGGATTTTTGAGAACGGGGGCCGATTTCGAAGCTTGCTTCCGTCGCCCTATGCATTGACCCGATATGGCAGTATCTTCGGGTACAGTGCACCACCCCCTTACAGGGTTAAAAAGAAAGATTCCTACTTTCATTGCTACCTGCTTGCTGGCTAGCCAGCTAGCCAGCCCTGTGGGCCTTGCTGCTGCTGCAGCCAAAAAACAAAAGGTGGTGCTGCTGCTGCTGCTTCTGCTTCTGCTTGTGTCTGGCCGCTGTTGGAGCGTCCAGGCACAGGACTTCTGCTGCTGCTGACTAAATGGCCTCCTTAATTGGATCATTTGAGTAGCCAGCACACCTGTGCAGGTAGGGCATGACATGATAGGCAGCTGCCTTGATAGCGGGTGGGTGCTGAATGTTCCTAATTGACAAAATAAGATTAATGCTTATGAAGAAATATAAAATCTCATCCCTTCCCCAATATCGCGCCACACCCCTACCCCTTAATTCCCTGGTTGAACTTGATGGACATATGTCTTTTTTCGACCGTACTAACTATGTAACTATGTAACATAACATGGGGGGGGGGGGGTCTCCTGGTTGTTCACACAGGTGTGTCATTGCTGTACATTGACCATGCATTGCTTCTGTGGTATTGCAAAGGCAAAGACAAATGCTTCCAGCCATCCATTGCACTAATGGATTGGTCATCAGCTGGCTGTCTATGTCCCGCATCAATATAGACCAAAGTACAGAGGGTTAGGCTATGCTATTGTGCACCTACCTGATGCATCAGAAGGTGCGAGGCCCTTGCTAAATTCTGTGCACAGACTTTGAGATCTATACTTTAGACTGTATCTAAACCTGCTCCAACATGGACTGACATTCTGGCCTACTTTCAGCCGATGCGACTTGTCTATCGCTGAACAGTCGCTTTTTATGTATTCAGCACCTATGTATAATGTTGTAAAAATGCTCTAGAAGCTAAAGTCGCAGAAATGTCACACATATTTGGCCTGCAACTTTCTGTGCGACAAATTCAGACAGGAAAAATCAGTATAAATCCTTAGAAAATTATCCCCCAGTGTCTCCATCTGCTGGCGGTATTGAATAAGCATTGCTGCACTGATGGGGTATGCATTAGACGAAAAAAAAGAAGAAAAAGAAGAATAATACGCCCAGAAAAGAGGCGAAAAGGAGAAAAACGTAAAAAAACGTAAAAAAAAAGTAAGAGGAAGAGAAGGGAAAAAAAGGTGGAAATGGGTTTAAAAGTGATTTCGGCGGAGAAATATATATATATATATATATATATATATATATATATATATATATATATACGCGCACACACACACATATATATAAACGTATTCTCCGTTGAGATATTGCAGCCGCTGCTGTGTCCAGGCCCAGGAGCCTTAGCACTGTGCTGTGATGTCACTCAATACCACTGACATCACTAGGTGTAAACAACATCTCTCCTTTGCTGTGTATGTGACTATGGAGCTGTTTGGTGATGTCGTCTATTATGGCCTTCATAGAAGCAACAGGAGATTGTTGCATCCATCTAGAACCCTCAGAACTACAGTGCTATGATGTCACTCACTTCCACAGGCCTTGCAGAGTGTAAACAACAACAACCCAGCTTTGTTGTGTATGTAACCATAGGGATTTGTGATGTCACCTAGAACCTTCACAGCAGCGACAGCTTTATGAGGAGCATCAGCACTGCTCTGCCTGAGCAGAACCATCACCGCCATAGGTTGTCAAATAACCCGGGTTTAACCCACACAGGTAAGTCCAATGGGGTGCAGGCATGTCCTCTATGCTTACAGCTTCCCGTGGGTGTTGGTTTGATACCGTTTGGGGACAGCCAAGGAGGCATCTGCAGGCAACAAAGGTAGGTGTGTGCTTGTGTGTGTGTTTCCTATGCAGATCCTAAGCCCAGTGTCACATGCAAGTAGGAGGAGTAAGAAGGGTTCCTGGCAAATCCGGGTTATGGATTGCATTTAAAAAGGCCCCGTGGGAGTGCAATGGGCCCCTGTCTTGCTGCTTAGCAATAATGGTATGGGTTTAGGTTCTGCTGTGTGTACTGGTGGTTGACTGCCCCCCAGCCCAGAGTGTGCATGGAAAATTGTCTGGCAGCCTCCCTGACAGCAAGCAGTGATAGTGCCCATGAAGGGCACCTTGTTGGGCCCGCCCCTTTCACGGTTATCGCTTCTCCGCCTTTTGGCTAAGATCAAGTGTAGTATCTGCATTTGGTCTGGTCGGAAGGTGTCTGTGGTACCCCGCTTCTCGGCCTTGGGGGATTGTCTCTCCTTACGGAGGGACTTCACCCCCTTGCTGCTATTGGGGAGCGGGCTTAGTCCACAGACAACGGGTTGCGATCCCCCTGTCTCTGGGACCTTGTGTCTCAGAAGGCATTTTCGGTACGTTGAGCGTTACCTGTAGCTTCGGAAGCACCTAGGGTACCCCCGACCTCTGCCTTGGGTAAGGGTTCCGCTTTTATAGCGGGATTCCGAGCCCCTGCTGCTATTGGGGAAGGGGCTTAGTCCCTGGGTGTGGAAGATGCCGTTCTCCTGGGCTTTCCCCTCTGGGGAAATGTCGATGCGAAATACCATCCGCATAGAGGTGTCGGAGAGCCATCGTCAGTTGAAGAACCTCCGCTTCATTGCGGAGGTGATTCTTCTTGACTACTTCCGCCTCAATAGGGAGGACATCCTGTGTCTAAATGACCAGGAAAGCCGTGGCCTGTATACCGTCACCTTCACGGCCACGGCGTGTTGCGATAACATCTATGCAACCTTGTCTGGTGCGGACCAGAGGGACGATCGACTCGACGGTCTTTCGTTCCAGTTCCTCCTCTATGGTGAGGAACATATACCGTTGGTGGTGGCTATGCACAGCCCTCATGTGACCACGGAGGATATAGCCACTTTTCTTCGACGATACTGCGAAGAGGTGCGATTCGCAAACAAAATCTTGAACTCCGTGCGGTTCTGGAACGGCAAGAGGAAGTTCTGGGTCAAGCTCCGTAAGGATCCCGGTGGTATTGGGGGTCTTTGCCATCCGCCCCCAAATTTTGCCATCGGGAGAGTTCGGGGCTTCCTGTTCTATCCTCAAATGCCTATGTATTGCCGAAATTGCTTGAGGTTTGGCCACACCCAGGAGACCTGCGGCGCGGAGCGTGTGATTCGCTGCAATAGGTGTGGCCAAGAAGGTCACATAGCCTCAAGATGTAGCCATACGATAAGGTGCAACCTCTGCGGAGAGGAAAATCACGATTTTAATTCCTGTCCCCATAAAGCAAAAACTACGATGGGTGGGTCAAGGCTGGGCCCACCCAAAGAGGGGACAGGACAAAAGACGTCCTTTTTTAAGATGCCCAAACCCCAGATGGCAGGTACTCATGGGTCCAGGCCCAAGACCTCTGGTGCTCCATCGGGGGGCCCACCGGTGGTAGTGCTAGGGGGAGGCCATGGGGATTCCACGAAGCCCGGGCGGGTGATCGAGTTTACTGCCCGGGAAATTGAAAGACGTCGATCGACTTCCTACCTGGCTCAAGAGCCCGCCAAAACTTCTGAAGGGGGCTCACCTGTGGCGGGTGGCAGCCGACGGGCCTCGGTGGGGGCAGAGGTGGACCCAAAATTGCAACATAAGCCAGGTACTGGCTTGGCCCAGGGTCGCCCTGCTCCGGACGAAGAGGCCCCGGTGAAAGCCCGCCGGAAGGGGAGCCAGGTGGCCAGGTCTGAGCCCGATCCTGTTACTCCGCCTATACAGGACAGGGCCAAGAAGACAAGTGGCGCCAAACCAGGGTTTGCTGCCCCGCCAGCAGTGGACCCGGTGGGTAAAACTGGCCATCGTCGATCGATGGGGAAGTTGGAGCAACAGTCCTCAGCAACGCTTGCTGGGGAACAAGCGATGAAAACTTCCCAAGGTAGCGGCAAAGGTTCCGGAAAAGAGGCCTCACAGGCCCCTGTGCAGCAGTTCCAGTCGTCAAAAGATGAAAGAAGACGCAGATCCATCAGCCGGGGGCCAGAGATTACATCGAGTGAGAGCAACACAGAGGATATGGACAGCAGTGTGACATTTAAAAGACAAAGAGAAGAAGAAGAGGAAGACATTCAAAGGAAAGCGGCGTGCCGTAGTTCGGACGAGAGCGAGCTCAGGGTCGGGGCATCATCGATCTCAAGCTCCGACCCTCAGAACATCAAGGAGCTGATGACCCCGCAGGCGGGGGATGACGGTACGCAGCTTATTATTGACTTTGATTCTCCAAGCACGGACTCTCCATAAACTATGCCTATCCCTGTAAAAATTGCCTCACTCAATGTGAGGTCCTTGAAGAGCCCTGATCGCAGGGCTGCTTTATTTTCTTATCTAGAGACATGTGACTTTGACCTTTGCCTGCTACAAGAATGTGGAATCCCTAGTAAAATGGACTATAAAGACTTAAAAGAAGACTGGAAGCTGGGCCCATCCATATGGTCCGTTGCAAATGACTGTCGTTCTGTGGGTGCTGGGCTGCTCTGCCGAGGCCAGTCCTTTTCTATTCATACAGTAACTGAGATTGTGCCTGGCAGAGCTCTTTTAATTCATCTATATTTTAATGGACTTTTAATTTGTGTTTTAAATGTGTATGCCCCTCCTGATAAACAGGAGCGGGCAGAACTATTTGAAATTTTACCACTGTTTTGTGTTGGGTCTTCCCCCCTGCTGGTGGGAGGTGATTTTAACTGCATACGTGATGGGGAACACCGGCAGGGTGGGGATATTAATCGTAAAGACCGCACTTCTTACCTGCTTAAAAATTTTATTGATGATTTTAATTTGAAAGATTGCTGGAAGGATCTCTTGTCGGAGGACCCGGGCGCCACATGGTCCAATGGAAGAGTGAGCTGCAGAATCGATTTTATTTTTTCCTCTAGAGCTTTTAAACCCCTGAAATGCACGCTCGAGCAGAATATCTTCTCTGATCATAAGCTCCTCTTGGTGGGCCTGGAGCTAGAGGGGGAGCAAAAAGCAAAAAGGGGCCTCTGGAGATTAAACACCACACTCCTAGAGGACCCTGAGATAAAAGAGGAGTTTGTGCGGACCTACCAATGCTGGCAATCACAAAGAAAACCCCACGAGCCTATGCTGCACTGGTGGGAGGGCACCAAATCTAAAATCAGATTTTTTTTTATCAAAGCAGGTAAGAAGAAGGCAAAAATGGAAAAACAGTGGTTTTATGTTCTTAACATGCGTTTAAATGTACTTTTTAAATCTGTTCTTATCAGTTTAATATCTGATACGTCCCCTATCTGGGGACCATATATTAAATGGATTTTTGAGAACGGGGGCCGATTTCGAAGCTTGCTTCCGTCGCCCTATGCATTGACCCGATATGGCAGTATCTTCGGGTACAGTGCACCACCCCCTTACAGGGTTAAAAAGAAAGATTCCTACTTTCATTGCTACCTGCTTGCTGGCTAGCCAGCTAGCCAGCCCTGTGGGCCTTGCTGCTGCTGCAGCCAAAAAACAAAAGGTGGTGCTGCTGCTGCTTCTGCTGCTTCTGCTTCTGCTTGTGTCTGGCCGCTGTTGGAGCGTCCAGGCACAGGACTTCTGCTGCTGCTGACTAAATGGCCTCCTTAATTGGATCATTTGAGTAGCCAGCACACCTGTGCAGGTAGGGCATGACATGATAGGCAGCTGCCTTGATAGCGGGTGGGTGCTGAATGTTCCTAATTGACAAAATAAGATTAATGCTTATGAAGAAATATAAAATCTCATCCCTTCCCCAATATCGCGCCACACCCCTACCCCTTAATTCCCTGGTTGAACTTGATGGACATATGTCTTTTTTCGACCGTACTAACTATGTAACTATGTAACATAACATGGGGGGGGGGGGGGGGTCTCCTGGCTGTTCACACAGGTGTGTCATTGCTGTACATTGACCATGCATTGCTTCTGTGGTATTGCAAAGGCAAAGACAAATGCTTCCAGCCATCCATTGCACTAATGGATTGGTCATCAGCTGGCTGTCTATGTCCCGCATCAATATAGACCAAAGTACAGAGAGTTAGGCTATGCTATTGTGCACCTACCTGATGCATCAGAAGGTGCGAGGCCCTTGCTAAATTCTGTGCACAGACTTTGAGATCTATACTTTAGACTGTATCTAAACCTGCTCCAACATGGACTGACATTCTGGCCTACTTTCAGCCGATGCGACTTGTCTGTCGCTGAACAGTCGCTTTTTATGTATTCAGCACCTATGTATAATGTTGTAAAAATGCTCTAGAAGCTAAAGTCGCAGAAATGTCACACATATTTGGCCTGCAACTTTCTGTGCGACAAATTCAGACAGGAAAAATAAGTATAAATCCTTAGAAAATTATCCCCCAGTGTCTCCATCTGCTGGCGGTATTGAATAAGCATTGCTGCACTGATGGGGTATGCATTAGACGAAAAAAAAGAAGAAAAAGAAGAATAATACGCCCAGAAAAGAGGCGAAAAGGAGAAAAACGTAAAAAAACGTGAAAAAAAAGTAAGAGGAAGAGAAGGGAAAAAAAGGTGGAAATGGGTTTAAAAGTGATTTCGGCGGAGAAATATATATATATATATATATATATATATATATATATATATATACGCGCACACACACACATATATATAAACGTATTCTCCGTTGAGATATTGCAGCCGCTGCTGTGTCCAGGCCCAGGAGCCTTAGCACTGTGCTGTGATGTCACTCAATACCACTGACATCACTAGGTGTAAACAACATCTCTCCTTTGCTGTGTATGTGACTATGGAGCTGTTTGGTGATGTCGTCTATTATGGCCTTCATAGAAGCAACAGGAGATTGTTGCATCCATCTAGAACCCTCAGAACTACAGTGCTATGATGTCACTCACTTCCACAGGCCTTGCAGAGTGTAAACAACAACAACCCAGCTTTGTTGTGTATGTAACCATAGGGATTTGTGATGTCACCTAGAACCTTCACAGCAGCGACAGCTTTATGAGGAGCATCAGCACTGCTCTGCCTGAGCAGAACCATCACCGCCATAGGTTGTCAAATAACCCGGGTTTAACCCACACAGGTAAGTCCAATGGGGTGCAGGCATGTCCTCTATGCTTACAGCTTCCCGTGGGTGTTGGTTTGATACCGTTTGGGGACAGCCAAGGAGGCATCTGCAGGCAACAAAGGTAGGTGTGTGCTTGTGTGTGTGTTTCCTATGCAGATCCTAAGCCCAGTGTCACATGCAAGTAGGAGGAGTAAGAAGGGTTCCTGGCAAATCCGGGTTATGGATTGCATTTAAAAAGGCCCCGTGGGAGTGCAATGGGCCCCTGTCTTGCTGCTTAGCAATAATGGTATGGGTTTAGGTTCTGCTGTGTGTACTGGTGGTTGACTGCCCCCCAGCCCAGAGTGTGCATGGAAAATTGTCTGGCAGCCTCCCTGACAGCAAGCAGTGATAGTGCCCATGAAGGGCACCTTGTTGGGCCCGCCCCTTTCACGGTTATCGCTTCTCGGCCTTTTGGCTAAGATCAAGTGTAGTATCTGTTCTTATCAGTTTAATATCTGATACGTCCCCTATCTGGGGACCATATATTAAATGGATTTTTGAGAACGGGGGCCGATTTCGAAGCTTGCTTCCGTCGCCCTATGCATTGACCCGATATGGCAGTATCTTCGGGTACAGTGCACCACCCCCTTACAGGGTTAAAAAGAAAGATTCCTACTTTCATTGCTACCTGCTTGCTGGCTAGCCAGCTAGCCAGCCCTGTGGGCCTTGCTGCTGCTGCAGCCAAAAAACAAAAGGTGGTGCTGCTGCTGCTTCTGCTGCTTCTGCTTCTGCTTGTGTCTGGCCGCTGTTGGAGCGTCCAGGCACAGGACTTCTGCTGCTGCTGACTAAATGGCCTCCTTAATTGGATCATTTGAGTAGCCAGCACACCTGTGCAGGTAGGGCATGACATGATATGCAGCTGCCTTGATAGCGGGTGGGTGCTGAATGTTCCTAATTGACAAAATAAGATTAATGCTTATGAAGAAATATAAAATCTCATCCCTTCCCCAATATCGCGCCACACCCCTACCCCTTAATTCCCTGGTTGAACTTGATGGACATATGTCTTTTTTCGACCGTACTAACTATGTAACTATGTAACATAACATGGGGGGGGGGGGTCTCCTGGCTGTTCACACAGGTGTGTCATTGCTGTACATTGACCATGCATTGCTTCTGTGGTATTGCAAAGGCAAAGACAAATGCTTCCAGCCATCCATTGCACTAATGGATTGGTCATCAGCTGGCTGTCTATGTCCCGCATCAATATAGACCAAAGTACAGAGGGTTAGGCTATGCTATTGTGCACCTACCTGATGCATCAGAAGGTGCGAGGCCCTTGCTAAATTCTGTGCACAGACTTTGAGATCTATACTTTAGACTGTATCTAAACCTGCTCCAACATGGACTGACATTCTGGCCTACTTTCAGCCGATGCAACTTGTCTGTCGCTGAACAGTCGCTTTTTATGTATTCAGCACCTATGTATAATGTTGTAAAAATGCTCTAGAAGCTAAAGTCGCAGAAATGTCACACATATTTGGCCTGCAACTTTCTGTGCGACAAATTCAGACAGGAAAAATCAGTATAAATCCTTAGAAAATTATCCCCCAGTGTCTCCATCTGCTGGCGGTATTGAATAAGCATTGCTGCACTGATGGGGTATGCATTAGACGAAAAAAAAGAAGAAAAAGAAGAATAATACGCCCAGAAAAGAGGCGAAAAGGAGAAAAACGTAAAAAAACGTGAAAAAAAAGTAAGAGGAAGAGAAGGGAAAAAAAGGTGGAAATGGGTTTAAAAGTGATTTCGGCGGAGAAATATATATATATATATATATATATATATATATATATATATATATATATATACGCGCACACACACACATATATATAAACGTATTCTCCGTTGAGATATTGCAGCCGCTGCTGTGTCCAGGCCCAGGAGCCTTAGCACTGTGCTGTGATGTCACTCAATACCACTGACATCACTAGGTGTAAACAACATCTCTCCTTTGCTGTGTATGTGACTATGGAGCTGTTTGGTGATGTCGTCTATTATGGCCTTCATAGAAGCAACAGGAGATTGTTGCATCCATCTAGAACCCTCAGAACTACAGTGCTATGATGTCACTCACTTCCACAGGCCTTGCAGAGTGTAAACAACAACAACCCAGCTTTGTTGTGTATGTAACCATAGGGATTTGTGATGTCACCTAGAACCTTCACAGCAGCGACAGCTTTATGAGGAGCATCAGCACTGCTCTGCCTGAGCAGAACCATCACCGCCATAGGTTGTCAAATAACCCGGGTTTAACCCACACAGGTAAGTCCAATGGGGTGCAGGCATGTCCTCTATGCTTACAGCTTCCCGTGGGTGTTGGTTTGATACCGTTTGGGGACAGCCAAGGAGGCATCTGCAGGCAACAAAGGTAGGTGTGTGCTTGTGTGTGTGTTTCCTATGCAGATCCTAAGCCCAGTGTCACATGCAAGTAGGAGGAGTAAGAAGGGTTCCTGGCAAATCCGGGTTATGGATTGCATTTAAAAAGGCCCCGTGGGAGTGCAATGGGCCCCTGTCTTGCTGCTTAGCAATAATGGTATGGGTTTAGGTTCTGCTGTGTGTACTGGTGGTTGACTGCCCCCCAGCCCAGAGTGTGCATGGAAAATTGTCTGGCAGCCTCCCTGACAGCAAGCAGTGATAGTGCCCATGAAGGGCACCTTGTTGGGCCCGCCCCTTTCACGGTTATCGCTTCTCGGCCTTTTGGCTAAGATCAAGTGTAGTATCTGTTCTTATCAGTTTAATATCTGATACGTCCCCTATCTGGGGACCATATATTAAATGGATTTTTGAGAACGGGGGCCGATTTCGAAGCTTGCTTCCGTCGCCCTATGCATTGACCCGATATGGCAGTATCTTCGGGTACAGTGCACCACCCCCTTACAGGGTTAAAAAGAAAGATTCCTACTTTCATTGCTACCTGCTTGCTGGCTAGCCAGCTAGCCAGCCCTGTGGGCCTTGCTGCTGCTGCAGCCAAAAAACAAAAGGTGGTGCTGCTGCTGCTGCTGCTTCTGCTGCTTCTGCTTCTGCTTGTGTCTGGCCGCTGTTGGAGCGTCCAGGCACAGGACTTCTGCTGCTGCTGACTAAATGGCCTCCTTAATTGGATCATTTGAGTAGCCAGCACACCTGTGCAGGTAGGGCATGACATGATAGGCAGCTGCCTTGATAGCGGGTGGGTGCTGAATGTTCCTAATTGACAAAATAAGATTAATGCTTATGAAGAAATATAAAATCTCATCCCTTCCCCAATATCGCGCCACACCCCTACCCCTTAATTCCCTGGTTGAACTTGATGGACATATGTCTTTTTTCGACCGTACTAACTATGTAACTATGTAACATAACATGGGGGGGGGGGGGGGTCTCCTGGTTGTTCACACAGGTGTGTCATTGCTGTACATTGACCATGCATTGCTTCTGTGGTATTGCAAAGGCAAAGACAAATGCTTCCAGCCATCCATTGCACTAATGGATTGGTCATCAGCTGGCTGTCTATGTCCCGCATCAATATAGACCAAAGTACAGAGGGTTAGGCTATGCTATTGTGCACCTACCTGATGCATCAGAAGGTGCGAGGCCCTTGCTAAATTCTGTGCACAGACTTTGAGATCTATACTTTAGACTGTATCTAAACCTGCTCCAACATGGACTGACATTCTGGCCTACTTTCAGCCGATGCGACTTGTCTGTCGCTGAACAGTCGCTTTTTATGTATTCAGCACCTATGTATAATGTTGTAAAAATGCTCTAGAAGCTAAAGTCGCAGAAATGTCACACATATTTGGCCTGCAACTTTCTGTGCGACAAATTCAGACAGGAAAAATCAGTATAAATCCTTAGAAAATTATCCCCCAGTGTCTCCATCTGCTGGCGGTATTGAATAAGCATTGCTGCACTGATGGGGTATGCATTAGACGAAAAAAAAGAAGAAAAAGAAGAATAATACGCCCAGAAAAGAGGCGAAAAGGAGAAAAACGTAAAAAAACGTGAAAAAAAAGTAAGAGGAAGAGAAGGGAAAAAAAGGTGGAAATGGGTTTAAAAGTGATTTCGGCGGAGAAATATATATATATATATATATATATATATATATATATATACGCGCACACACACACATATATATAAACGTATTCTCCGTTGAGATATTGCAGCCGCTGCTGTGTCCAGGCCCAGGAGCCTTAGCACTGTGCTGTGATGTCACTCAATACCACTGACATCACTAGGTGTAAACAACATCTCTCCTTTGCTGTGTATGTGACTATGGAGCTGTTTGGTGATGTCGTCTATTATGGCCTTCATAGAAGCAACAGGAGATTGTTGCATCCATCTAGAACCCTCAGAACTACAGTGCTATGATGTCACTCACTTCCACAGGCCTTGCAGAGTGTAAACAACAACAACCCAGCTTTGTTGTGTATGTAACCATAGGGATTTGTGATGTCACCTAGAACCTTCACAGCAGCGACAGCTTTATGAGGAGCATCAGCACTGCTCTGCCTGAGCAGAACCATCACCGCCATAGGTTGTCAAATAACCCGGGTTTAACCCACACAGGTAAGTCCAATGGGGTGCAGGCATGTCCTCTATGCTTACAGCTTCCCGTGGGTGTTGGTTTGATACCGTTTGGGGACAGCCAAGGAGGCATCTGCAGGCAACAAAGGTAGGTGTGTGCTTGTGTGTGTGTTTCCTATGCAGATCCTAAGCCCAGTGTCACATGCAAGTAGGAGGAGTAAGAAGGGTTCCTGGCAAATCCGGGTTATGGATTGCATTTAAAAAGGCCCCGTGGGAGTGCAATGGGCCCCTGTCTTGCTGCTTAGCAATAATGGTATGGGTTTAGGTTCTGCTGTGTGTACTGGTGGTTGACTGCCCCCCAGCCCAGAGTGTGCATGGAAAATTGTCTGGCAGCCTCCCTGACAGCAAGCAGTGATAGTGCCCATGAAGGGCACCTTGTTGGGCCCGCCCCTTTCACGGTTATCGCTTCTCGGCCTTTTGGCTAAGATCAAGTGTAGTATCTGCATTTGGTCTGGTCGGAAGGTGTCTGTGGTACCCCGCTTCTCGGCCTTGGGGGATTGTCTCTCCTTACGGAGGGACTTCACCCCCTTGCTGCTATTGGGGAGCGGGCTTAGTCCACAGACAACGGGTTGCGATCCCCCTGTCTCTGGGACCTTGTGTCTCAGAAGGCATTTTCGGTACGTTGAGCGTTACCTGTAGCTTCGGAAGCACCTAGGGTACCCCCGACCTCTGCCTTGGGTAAGGGTTCCGCTTTTATAGCGGGATTCCGAGCCCCTGCTGCTATTGGGGAAGGGGCTTAGTCCCTGGGTGTGGAAGATGCCGTTCTCCTGGGCTTTCCCCTCTGGGGAAATGTCGATGCGAAATACCATCCACATAGAGGTGTCGGAGAGCCATCGTCAGTTGAAGAACCTCCGCTTCATTGCGGAGGTGATTCTTCTTGACTACTTCCGCCTCAATAGGGAGGACATCCTGTGTCTAAATGACCAGGAAAGCCGTGGCCTGTATACCGTCACCTTCACGGCCACGGCGTGTTGCGATAACATCTATGCAACCTTGTCTGGTGCGGACCAGAGGGACGATCGACTCGACGGTCTTTCGTTCCAGTTCCTCTATGGTGAGGAACATATACCGTTGGTGGTGGCTATGCACAGCCCTCATGTGACCACGGAGGATATAGCCACTTTTCTTCGACGATACTGCGAAGAGGTGCGATTCGCAAACAAAATCTTGAACTCCGTGCGGTTCTGGAACGGCAAGAGGAAGTTCTGGGTCAAGCTCCGTAAGGATCCCGGTGGTATTGGGGGTCTTTGCCATCCGCCCCCAAATTTTGCCATTGGGAGAGTTCGGGGCTTCCTGTTCTATCCTCAAATGCCTATGTATTGCCGAAATTGCTTGAGGTTTGGCCACACCCAGGAGACCTGCGGCGCGGAGCGTGTGATTCGCTGCAATAGGTGTGGCCAAGAAGGTCACATAGCCTCAAGATGTAGCCATACGATAAGGTGCAACCTCTGCGGAGAGGAAAATCACGATTTTAATTCCTGTCCCCATAAAGCAAAAACTACGATGGGTGGGTCAAGGCTGGGCCCACCCAAAGAGGGGACAGGACAAAAGACGTCCTTTTTTAAGATGCCCAAACCCCAGATGGCAGGTACTGATGGGTCCAGGCCCAAGACCTCTGGTGCTCCATCGGGGGGCCCACCGGTGGTAGTGCTAGGGGGAGGCCATGGGGATTCCACGAAGCCCGGGCGGGTGATCGAGTTTACTGCCCGGGAAATTGAAAGACGTCGATCGACTTCCTACCTGGCTCAAGAGCCCGCCAAAACTTCTGAAGGGGGCTCACCTGTGGCGGGTGGCAGCCGACGGGCCTCGGTGGGGGCAGAGGTGGACCCAAAATTGCAACATAAGCCAGGTACTGGCTTGGCCCAGGGTCGCCCTGCTCCGGACGAAGAGGCCCCGGTGAAAGCCCGCCGGAAGGGGAGCCAGGTGGCCAGGTCTGAGCCCGATCCTGTTACTCCGCCTATACAGGACAGGGCCAAGAAGACAAGTGGCGCCAAACCAGGGTTTGCTGCCCCGCCAGCAGTGGACCCGGTGGGTAAAACTGGCCATCGTCGATCGATGGGGAAGTTGGAGCAACAGTCCTCAGCAACGCTTGCTGGGGAACAAGCGATGAAAACTTCCCAAGGTAGCGGCAAAGGTTCCGGAAAAGAGGCCTCACAGGCCCCTGTGCAGCAGTTCCAGTCGTCAAAAGATGAAAGAAGACGCAGATCCATCAGCCGGGGGCCAGAGATTACATCGAGTGAGAGCAACACAGAGGATATGGACAGCAGTGTGACATTTAAAAGACAAAGAGAAGAAGAAGAGGAAGACATTCAAAGGAAAGCGGCGTGCCGTAGTTCGGACGAGAGCGAGCTCAGGGTCGGGGCATCATCGATCTCAAGCTCCGACCCTCAGAACATCAAGGAGCTGATGACCCCGCAGGCGGGGGATGACGGTACGCAGCTTATTATTGACTTTGATTCTCCAAGCACGGACTCTCCATAAACTATGCCTATCCCTGTAAAAATTGCCTCACTCAATGTGAGGTCCTTAAAGAGCCCTGATCGCAGGGCTGCTTTATTTTCTTATCTAGAGACATGTGACTTTGACCTTTGCCTGCTACAAGAATGTGGAATCCCTAGTAAAATGGACTATAAAGACTTAAAAGAAGACTGGAAGCTGGGCCCATCCATATGGTCCGTTGCAAATGACTGTCGTTCTGTGGGTGTTGGGCTGCTCTGCCGAGGCCAGTCCTTTTCTATTCATACAGTAACTGAGATTGTGCCTGGCAGAGCTCTTTTAATTCATCTATATTTTAATGGACTTTTAATTTGTGTTTTAAATGTGTATGCCCCTCCTGATAAACAGGAGCGGGCAGAACTATTTGAAATTTTACCACTGTTTTGTGTTGGGTCTTCCCCCCTGCTGGTGGGAGGTGATTTTAACTGCATACGTGATGGGGAACACCGGCAGGGTGGGGATATTAATCGTAAAGACCGCACTTCTTACCTGCTTAAAAATTTTATTGATGATTTTAATTTGAAAGATTGCTGGAAGGATCTCTTGTCGGAGGACCCGGGCGCCACATGGTCCAATGGAAGAGTGAGCTGCAGAATCGATTTTATTTTTTCCTCTAGAGCTTTTAAACCCCTGAAATGCACGCTCGAGCAGAATATCTTCTCTGATCATAAGCTCCTCTTGGTGGGCCTGGAGCTAGAGGGGGAGCAAAAAGCAAAAAGGGGCCTCTGGAGATTAAACACCACACTCCTAGAGGACCCTGAGATAAAAGAGGAGTTTGTGCGGACCTACCAATGCTGGCAATCACAAAGAAAACCCCACGAGCCTATGCTGCACTGGTGGGAGGGCACCAAATCTAAAATCAGATTTTTTTTTTATCAAAGCAGGTAAGAAGAAGGCAAAAATGGAAAAACAGTGGTTTTATGTTCTTAACATGCGTTTAAATGTACTTTTTAAATCTGTTCTTATCAGTTTAATATCTGATACGTCCCCTATCTGGGGACCATATATTAAATGGATTTTTGAGAACGGGGGCCGATTTCGAAGCTTGCTTCCGTCGCCCTATGCATTGACCCGATATGGCAGTATCTTCGGGTACAGTGCACCACCCCCTTACAGGGTTAAAAAGAAAGATTCCTACTTTCATTGCTACCTGCTTGCTGGCTAGCCAGCTAGCCAGCCCTGTGGGCCTTGCTGCTGCTGCAGCCAAAAAACAAAAGGTGGTGCTGCTGCTGCTTCTGCTGCTTCTGCTTCTGCTTGTGTCTGGCCGCTGTTGGAGCGTCCAGGCACAGGACTTCTGCTGCTGCTGACTAAATGGCCTCCTTAATTGGATCATTTGAGTAGCCAGCACACCTGTGCAGGTAGGGCATGACATGATAGGCAGCTGCCTTGATAGCGGGTGGGTGCTGAATGTTCCTAATTGACAAAATAAGATTAATGCTTATGAAGAAATATAAAATCTCATCCCTTCCCCAATATCGCGCCACACCCCTACCCCTTAATTCCCTGGTTGAACTTGATGGACATATGTCTTTTTTCGACCGTACTAACTATGTAACTATGTAACATAACATGGGGGGGGGGGGGGGTCTCCTGGCTGTTCACACAGGTGTGTCATTGCTGTACATTGACCATGCATTGCTTCTGTGGTATTGCAAAGGCAAAGACAAATGCTTCCAGCCATCCATTGCACTAATGGATTGGTCATCAGCTGGCTGTCTATGTCCCGCATCAATATAGACCAAAGTACAGAGAGTTAGGCTATGCTATTGTGCACCTACCTGATGCATCAGAAGGTGCGAGGCCCTTGCTAAATTCTGTGCACAGACTTTGAGATCTATACTTTAGACTGTATCTAAACCTGCTCCAACATGGACTGACATTCTGGCCTACTTTCAGCCGATGCGACTTGTCTGTCGCTGAACAGTCGCTTTTTATGTATTCAGCACCTATGTATAATGTTGTAAAAATGCTCTAGAAGCTAAAGTCGCAGAAATGTCACACATATTTGGCCTGCAACTTTCTGTGCGACAAATTCAGACAGGAAAAATAAGTATAAATCCTTAGAAAATTATCCCCCAGTGTCTCCATCTGCTGGCGGTATTGAATAAGCATTGCTGCACTGATGGGGTATGCATTAGACGAAAAAAAAGAAGAAAAAGAAGAATAATACGCCCAGAAAAGAGGCGAAAAGGAGAAAAACGTAAAAAAACGTGAAAAAAAAGTAAGAGGAAGAGAAGGGAAAAAAAGGTGGAAATGGGTTTAAAAGTGATTTCGGCGGAGAAATATATATATATATATATATATATATATATATATATATATATATATATACGCGCACACACACACATATATATAAACGTATTCTCCGTTGAGATATTGCAGCCGCTGCTGTGTCCAGGCCCAGGAGCCTTAGCACTGTGCTGTGATGTCACTCAATACCACTGACATCACTAGGTGTAAACAACATCTCTCCTTTGCTGTGTATGTGACTATGGAGCTGTTTGGTGATGTCGTCTATTATGGCCTTCATAGAAGCAACAGGAGATTGTTGCATCCATCTAGAACCCTCAGAACTACAGTGCTATGATGTCACTCACTTCCACAGGCCTTGCAGAGTGTAAACAACAACAACCCAGCTTTGTTGTGTATGTAACCATAGGGATTTGTGATGTCACCTAGAACCTTCACAGCAGCGACAGCTTTATGAGGAGCATCAGCACTGCTCTGCCTGAGCAGAACCATCACCGCCATAGGTTGTCAAATAACCCGGGTTTAACCCACACAGGTAAGTCCAATGGGGTGCAGGCATGTCCTCTATGCTTACAGCTTCCCGTGGGTGTTGGTTTGATACCGTTTGGGGACAGCCAAGGAGGCATCTGCAGGCAACAAAGGTAGGTGTGTGCTTGTGTGTGTGTTTCCTATGCAGATCCTAAGCCCAGTGTCACATGCAAGTAGGAGGAGTAAGAAGGGTTCCTGGCAAATCCGGGTTATGGATTGCATTTAAAAAGGCCCCGTGGGAGTGCAATGGGCCCCTGTCTTGCTGCTTA